>NC_084736.1:4946670-5024170 GCF_033978785.1 Entelurus aequoreus
GACAGTTGTAGGTGGGATCGGTGTATTAGCGGCGGACTACAGCAACACAACCAGGAGGACTTTGTTGGAGCGCTAGCCGCGCCAGCCGCGCTAGCCGCCGACCTCACCCTGACTTCCTACGTCTCCGGGCCGCCAAACGCATCGGGTGAAGTCCTTCGTCCTTCTGCCGATCGCTGGAACGCAGGTGAGCACGGGTGTTGATGAGCAAATGAGGGCTGGCTGGCGTAGGTGGAGAGCTAATGTTTTTAGCATAGCTCTGTGCGGTCCGGTTGCTAAGTTAGCTTCAATGGCGTCGTTAGCACAGCATTGTTAACCTTCGCCAGCCTGGAAAGCATTAACCGTGTATTTACATGTCCACGGTTTAATAGTATTGTTGATTTTCTATCTATCCTTCCAGTCAGGGGTTTATTTATTTTGTTTCTATATGCAGTTAAAGCACGATGCTATCACGTTAGCTCGTAGCTAAAGCATTTCGCCGATGTATTATCGTGGATTTCGCGTTCTCGACTCTCATTTTCAAGAGGATATAGTATCCGAGGTGGTTTAAAATGCAAATCCGTGATCCAAAATAGAAAAAGGAGAGTGTGGAATCCAATGAGCCAGCTTGTACCTAAGTTACGGTCAGAGCGAAAAAAAGATACGTCCATCACTGCCTCTCAAGTCCTTCACTGCAACGTTCCTCATCCACGAATCTTTCATCCTCACTCAAATTAATGGGGTAATCATCACTTTCTCGGTCCGAATCTCTCTCACTCCATTGTAAACAACGGGGAATTGTGAGGAATACTAGCTCCTGTGACGTCACGCTACTTCCGCTACAGGCAAGGCTTTTTTTTTATCAGCGAGCAAAAGTTGCGAACTTTATCGTCGATTTTCTCTACTAAATTCTTTCAGCAAAAATATGGCAATATCGCGAAATGATCAAGTATGACACATAGAATGGATCTGCTATTCCCGTTTAAATAAATAAAAAATCATTTCAGTAGGCCTTTAAAGTGAGCACATTTGTCCTCGTTATACACGACGCCCGGTCCACAGAAACAGATTCGTCTCATTTAACGTGGAAACAAAGTCTTGAGTTGGGGAGCAACTGCGGTGCAAGTGGAGTACGACAAGCAAATATGAACTTACCGATACTGTTATTGTTGCTGGTGTCTACCCGGCCCCAAAGAAATCCATGGCGGGGGAGCCTGGCTGTAGACGTCTGAAAGACTCGCTCCATTCAAATCGAATTAGAATCATGGAGGAGCGTCGTCGAGGCGAGGGCGCCATTAGATGGAGCGGGTAAAGGGAGGGACGTTGATGGCGACTTAGGGCAACCGCTCGCCTCTCACCCTTTTCAGGCCGGGCTATCAAGCATCCAAATTTGGTTTGCTGGCTTTAGTGGCGTGGTGAACTGTAGCCACGCTCCTTCAATCAAACAACTATTTTCCTTCCTGCGGCAGAAGGACGGTGATGATTTACATTTAATACCTGCAAAAACCCCCGAAAGCAGCGACGTTGCCCGGCCGCAAGTGTATGTCAAATCAAGCACTTAGGCATGGAGACTGTTTCTGCAAACATTTGTGAAAGAATGGGCCGCTCTCAGTGATTTCCAGCATGGAACTGTCATAGGATGCCACCTGTGCAACAAATCCGCAGCCGTAATCAATCGCCGACAATTTGCACACCTGGAGTTGATTATCAGACCTGCCTTCAAAAGCCTGCACAACCTGCCCGGAACATACTGTTGTGGCTGGAGGAGGGAGTTGTGACGGCACGGAACCACAAGGGGGCAATATTGCTCAATGTATTTATTAAATATTCCAAAGTCAACTGTCGCCTTTGGGCCACGTAAACTGACAGAGAGGTCAGCATAGTGCAAAGACTTCCTGCACAGTCAGTTGCCACAGAGCTCCAAACTTCATGTGACCGTCCAATTAGCCCACGTACAGTACGCAGAGGGCTTCATGGCATGCGTTTCCATGGCCGTGCAGCTGCATCTAAGGTATGCATCTATTTGACTTCTCCGGCGGTGGAGGCTCCTCTATGGGGTCTTGGGGCACTAGGAGGTTAACCCCTTTACTACTACGGGCTTTCTGCTCCGCGGCTCCCAGTCTGTGGAACGCTCTCCCTGACCACCTGAGGGCACCACAGACTGTGGATGCTTTTAAAAAAGGCTTAAAAGCCCTTCTTTTAAAAAAAAAAAAGCCTTTTTTTAGATGTATGCATACTAGTTATAGCTATTTGGCTGTTCTAGTTTTTATTTGTATTTATTTAATTTTTTCATTTATTTTTAAATTTTTAATTTTTTTTAAATACACTGTAGCACTTTGAGATTGTTTACTCAATATAAAGTGCTTTTTTACAAATAACATCTATTATTATTATTATTATTATTATTATTATTACTACTAGGGATGTCCGATAATGGCTTTTTGCCGATATCCGATATTCCGATATTGTCCAACTCTTTAATTACCGATACCGATATCAACCGATACCGATATCAACCAATATATGCAGTCGTGGAATTAACACATTATTATGCCTAATTTGGACAACCAGGTATGGTGAAGATAAGGTACTTTTTAAAAAAATTAGTAAAATAAGATAAATAAATTAAAAACATTTTCTTGAATAAAAAAGAAAGTACAACAATATAAAAACAGTTACATAGAAACTAGTAATGAATGAAAATTAGTAAAATTAACTGTTAAAGGTTAGTACTATTAGTGGGGCAGCAGCACGCACAATCATGTGTGCTTACGGACTGTATCCCTTGCAGACTGTATTGATATATATTGATATATAATGTAGGAACCTACCAGAATATTAATAACAGAAAGAAACAACCCTTTTGTGTGAATGAGTGTAAATGGGGGAGGGAGGTTTTTTGGGTTGGTGCACTAATTGTAAGTGTATCTTGTGTTTTTTATGTTGATTTAATTTTAAAAAAAAAAAAAAAAAAAAAAAAAAACGATACCGATAATAAAAAAAACGATACCGATAATTTCCGATATTACATTTTAACGCATATATCGGCCGATAATATCTGCAGGCCGATATTATCGGACATCTCTAATTACTACTGTTACCGCAGGTGGCCCTTGGCAAAGGCCTAGTACCTGACTGCCCCCTAGCCAGGGATACGGTTACGACCTCAACGGCGGAGGAAGGCTGCAGCAGAAAAGGGTCCTCAGTTGTCTTGGACTCCATGCCACTGGACCCTGACCCGATTCTGTCAAGGATCGTGTGGTGACTGTCTGTGCACCAGTCTCCCCACGTAAAACTAAGTCACGCACAGGCATCCTCCATAAAAGGGATACACCCCTACCAGGAGGATCGTCATACTCGTTCGAGTGACCGCCGATGATGATGATGATGCATCACCAAGTCCAATGCAAAGCGTGGGATGCGGTGGTGTAAAGGACATCACCACTGGACTCTAGAGCAGTGGAGACGCCTTCTCTGGACTGATGAGTCACACTTTTCCATCTGGCAATCTGATGGACCAGTCTGGGTTTGGAGGTTGCCAGGAGAACGCTACATTTCGGACCGCATTGTGCCGAGTGTGAAATTTGGTGGAGGAGGAATTATGGTATGGGGTTGTTTTTCGATGAGTTGGGCTTGGCCCCTTAGTTCCAGTTAAACATTTTTGGACAATTCCATGCTCCCCAACCATGTGGGAACAGTTTGGAGCGGGCCCCTTCCTCTTCCAACGTGACTGTGCACCAGTGCACAAAGCAAGGTCCATAAAGACATGGATGACAGAGTCTGGTGTGGATGAACTTGACTGGCCTGCACAGAGTCCTGACCTGAACCCGATAAAACACCTCTGGGATGAATTAGAACGGAGACTGAGAGCCAGCAACATCAGTTTGGAAGAAACACGCTCCGCAACCTTGTGGACAGCCTTCCCTGTAGTAGCTGCAAAAGGTGTCATATTGAACCCTATGGGTTAGGAATGGGATGGCACTTCAAGTTCGTATGTGAGTCAAGGCAGGTGGCCAAATACTTTTGGCAATATAGTGTATATTCAATTGAATAGACTGCAAAGACAAGATATTTAACAATCAAACATTATTAAATATTAGCTCATTTGGAATTTGATGCCTGCAACATGTTTCAAAAAAGCTGGTAAAGTAAAGGAACACCTCCAACAGGGCCGTGACTAGAGATGTCCGATAATATCGGTCTGCCGATATTATCAGGCGATAAATGCGTTAAAATATAATATCGGAAATTATCGGTATCGTTTTTTTTATTATCAGTATCGTTTTTTTTTTTTTTGTTTTTTTAATTAAATCCACATAAAAAACACAAGATACACTTACAATTAGTGCACCAACCCAAAAAAACCTCCCTCCCCCATTTACACTCCTTCACACAAAAGGGTTGTTTCTTTCTGTTATTAATATTCTGGTTCCTACATTATATATCAATATATATCAATACAGTCTGCAAGGGATACAGTCCGTAAGCACACATGATTGTGCGTGCTGCTGCTCCACTAATAGTACTAACCTTTAACAGTTAATTTTAGAAATTGTCATTAATTACTAGTTTCTATGTAACTGTTTTTATATTGTTTTACTTTCTTTTTTAGTCAAGAAAATGTTTTTAATTTATTTATCTTATTTTATTTGATTCATTTTTTTTTTAAAAGTACCTTATCATCACCATACCTGGTTGTCCAAATTAGGCATAATAATGTGTTAATTCCACGACTGTATATATCGGTATCGGGTGATATCGGTATCGGTAATTCAAGAGTTGGACAATATCGGCATATTGGATATCGGCAAAAAGCCATTATCGGACATCCCTATCATATTTCATTAATTGCTAATTATATCACAAACTTTAAAAAATAACTGCAGCTTCTTGCAATTCGGATTTGACTGTTAATTGGAAAGCCCTAATATTTAATTATTATTATATATAATATATAGTTATTATTATATATAATATTTAATTGATTTTTCATATTTATGTTATTTATTTTAATTTTACTTTTATTATATATTGTGGTATAAATGGTCTGTATTTGTCTTGTGATTTGTCTTAAATAATAACAATAGTAATAATATTTTTGACTGACAAAAAATTGCCAATAAGAAATTATTGGTATCGGTATCGGTATCGGTATCGATGAAAATGCAAGAAAAAGTATCGGTATCGTATCGAATCCTAAAAGTGTGGTATCGCCCATCCCTAACGGAGGAATGTGCACTGAACAGGAGACTACGTTCTGTCCCGGGACGCGGGTTTGCACGGGCTTAAGAAGGCGGGTCTCTCATCAAATCAAAATCAAATCAAATCAACTTTATTTATAAAGCACATTTAAAATTTACCACAGGGGTAGCCAAAGTGCTGTACAATGGGCAGGTTAAAAATAATACGAGGACCGAGCAAACACAACACAACACAAACAGAAAACGATAAAAAATAAATAAATAAAATATAAAAACATAAAAACAGGCTCACAGCAGGTATATTATGGGGCGCCATTGCAGGATGGATATCACTCAGTGTTAAAAGCCATGGAATAAAAGTATGTTTTTAAGAGAGATTTAAAAACAGGTCGTTCCAGAGCTTGGGAGCAGCAGTGGCGAAAGCTCTGTCACCTCTAAACATCAGCTTCAGGTGTGCAGATTGCTGAGCCGGAGTGGCGCGCGCAGGGGGTGCGCCCGGGCCGTGACACTTATAGTCCAAAAAATGCGGCACATGACTTACTTTTTTTTTGGGGGGGGGGGGGGGTCGCCAAGGGTTAACATGTACCCATAAATGTGATTATGCACACAAGTACAGTTCCACTCCTAAAGCGTGAAAGTTTCCGTCTTTGACTACAGTGGGAAAGATGAAAGATTAGGAGGAGGACATTCGCAAAAGGGAGGGACAAAAGACGCAGCTGCAGCAAGCGGGCGTCGTCAGAGGAAGCGAGACGGGTGACAGACTGAAGAGAAAGATGAAAGACTGTGGGTGGAAGAGGAGGCGTATTAAAGTGAAAGTGAAAGCAGGTCAGAAACAAATGGAAAGAGCGGGTGATTGATACGCCTGTCAGCTCGCCATGACTTAGGGAAATATGGCCCGGGAAACAAGAGGGAGGATTCGAGAGATTACTGCTCCGTGGACACGCTCGCTCGCAGGGAGGATGATGAGACACTTTTTTTGGGAGGAGAGCGATTGAAGTCATTTTCATAGCGTTTGCAGAGCGTCACGGTGCGAAGGAAGGAAGGCGAGATATGAAGAGTCGGCCGGGATAGAGATGGATGGAGCGGCCCGCAGTGAGGCAGACTTATCGGCCGTGATCGATCAGGCCCGACTCGGGCCAAATGGGGGGTGTAATGGCATGAGCACGCTGCATGTACGGAAGCGCGCGTTGCCTCGGCGACCACACTCACCACCGTTTACACGCTCGCTGGCCACAACATTAGGCACACCCCACGCACTGTACAAAAGCCGTGACGTTGTCACGTTGTGTAAATGGTCAATAAAAAGAGAATACAACAAATCCTTTTCAACTTATATTCAATTGAATAGGCTGCAAAGACAAGATATTTCATGTTCGAACTGGAAAACTTGTTGGGCTTGGCTTCTTAGTTCCAGTGAAAGGAACTTTGAATGCTCCAGGATACCAAAACATTTTGGACATTTCCATGCTCCCAACCTGGTGGGAACACTTTGGAGCGGGCCCCTTCCTCCTCCAACATGACTGTGCACCAGTGCACAAAGCAAGGTCCATAAAGACATGGATGACAAGAGTCTGGTGCGGATGAACTTGACTGGCCTGCGCAGAGTCCTGACCTGAACCCGATTAGAACACCTTTGGGATGAATTAGAGCGGAGACTGAGAGCCAGGCCTTCTCCACCGACATCAGTGTGTGGCCTTTACCAATGCGCTTTTGGAAGAATGGTGGAAGCAGGCCTGGCCCTAACCCAGGGGTCGGCAACCCAAAATGTTGAAAGAGCCATATTGGAGCAAAAATACAAAAAACAAATCTGTCTTGAGCCGCAAAAAATTAAAAGCCATATTACATACAGCGTTTCTCAAAGTGTGGGGCGCGCCCCACTGGTGGGGAATAGAGACATGACAGGTGGGGCGCGTTCCTCGCGCCCCACCTGTCATGTTTGACAGGTGATTTGACAGGTGATTTGATTTTTATTTTTACTATGCTTTCATTTTCTATACCAGGGGTCGGCAACCTTTACCACTCAAAGAGCCATTTTGGCAAGTTTCACAAATTAAAGAAAGTAATGGGAGCCACAAAAAAAAATTTAAAATTTAAAATGAAAAACACTGCATACAAAGCTTAAATGCTTTGTGCTATGTTAACCAGGGGTCTCCGACACACGCACCGGCACGCACTTTAATGTGGAAATTTGATGTTAGTGCAGCCCGCGAGTTTTGAATGAATGGCGCTTGATAGCGTCATTCTTGCCAACCCTCTCATTTTTCCCGGGAGACTCCCGAATATCAGAGCGTGATGACACTGCATTTGGCGCCCTCTACAGCCTGCCCTAACAGTGTACCTGCTCGACCACATGTAGAATGCAATTTCAGCTTGCTCACGTAAGTGACAGCAAGGCGTACTAACTCAGCAGCCACACATCTTACACTGACGGTACCAATACCCAGAATCCCATGCAGCCCTAACTCTTCCGCTCAACCAACGCACGGAGAGGGGGGGGGGGGGTTGATGTGTGGGGGGATTTGGTGGTAGCGGGGGTGTATAATGTAGACCGGAAGAGTTAGGGCTGCATGGGATTCTGGGTAATGGTTGTGCTGTGTTTATGTTGTGTTACGGTGGGATGTTCTCCAGAAATGTGTTTTTCATTCTTTTTTGGTGTGGGTTCACAGTGTGGCGCATATTTGTAACGTAACAATGTTAAAGTTGTTTGATACGGCTACCGTCAGTGTAAGCTGTGTGGCTGATGAGTAAGTATGCTTTGCTGTCTCCTGTGTGAGCATGTAATAACAACATGCAACATGTGGCTGGACTGGCACGCTGTATGTAAATGCTATAGAGGACAATTACTGCAGTGCAATTAGGGCACGCCCTTTATTTAGTAATTAGAGTGAAAATAGGATTATTTTTTCCCTGGGAGTAATCTATGAGAGACACTGAGATCCATAAATCTCCTGGGAAAATCGGGGGGGTCGGCCGCATCAGAGTGGTCAAGGAGCCGCATGCGGCTCCGGAGCCGCGGGTTGCCGACCCCTGTTCTATACACACTGGAAATCACTTTGTGATTCTGTCTGTGAAATCCGCTATATAGATAAATGTAAATTACTTATTTTTCCTGTATGCTTTACATTTCTAGGTAGGAGCGAAAGTTTGACAGACAGCAACAGTAACTAATGGGGGCGGGGCTAAGCGGAAGCTTTGTGAATGGCGAGTCACTGTGCGAGGATTTGCTGTTTTGCAAATACATAAAAAATAGAGCCACTGCTGATGAGCTGTTCAAGATAATGGACAGTTTCCTCAAAGAACACGACCTTAAATGGGAAAACTGTGTGGGCTTTTGCTCTGATGGCGCGCATGGCAAAGTCAAGAAACGGGCTGCAGGCTCTAATAAAGAGGGTTGCGCCAAATGCGCATTGGACACAATGTGTCATTCACCGGGAAGCACTCGCGTCAAGGCAGCTCAGCCCCGAATTCAATGAGGTTTTAACAGTGGCAGTGTCAAGCCTGCAACCCCCATTTGAAAAGCTGTGCAGTGCAAAACAGGCTCATTGCAGCCACTAATAATGGAGTACTGTAAAACTCATGTTCACTTGCCCTGTCCTCCTTTTTTTGGCAAAGATTGCAAAGTGGCACTTTTATTTTCATTTATTATTGAACTTGATGCAAGTTATTTGATTTATTATTGAACTTGATGCAAGTTATAACACTTTAATTTGATTTATTATTGAACTTGATGCAAGTTATAACACTTTTTTTGATTTATTATTGAACTTGATGCAAGTTATAACACTTTTGTTTTATTTATTATTGAACTTGATGCAAGTTATAACACTTTTGTTTTATTTATTATTGAACTTGATGCAAGTTATTTGATGTATTATTGAACTTGATGCAAGTTATAACACTTCTATTTGATATATTATTGAACTTGATGCAAGTTATAACACTTTTGTTTTATTTATTATTGAACTTGATGCAAGTTATTTGATGTATTATTGAACTTGATGCAAGTTATAACACTTTTATTTGATTTATTATTGAACTTGATGCAAGTTATAACACTTTTTTTGATTTATTATTGAACTTGATGCAAGTTATAACACTTTTTTTGATTTATTATTGAACTTGATGCAAGTTATTTGATGTATTATTGAACTTGATGCAAGTTATAACACTTTTATTTGATTTATTATTGAACTTGATGCAAGTTATAACACTTTTTTTTTTTTATTGAACTTGATGCAAGTTATAACACTTTTATTTGATTTATTATTGAACTTGATGCAAGTTATAACACTTTTTTTGATTTATTATTGAACTTGATGCAAGTTATAACACTTTTGTTTTATTTATTATTGAACTTGATGCAAGTTATAACACTTTTATTTGATTTATTATTGAACTTGATGCAAGTTATAACACTTGTTTTTATTTATTATTGAACTTGATGCTAGTTATAACACTTTTGTTTTATTTATTATTGAACTTGATGCAAGTTATTTGATGTATTATTGAACTTGATGCAAGTTATAACACTTTTATTTGATTTATTATTGAACTTGATGCAAGTTATAACACTTTTGTTTTATTTATTATTGAACTTGATGCAAGTTATAACACTTTTATTTGATTTATTATTGAACTTGATGCAAGTTATAACACTTTTTTTGATTTATTATTGAACTTGATGCAAGTTATAACACTTTTGTTTTTTATTATTGAACTTGATGCAAGTTATAACACTTTTGTTTTATTTATTATTGAACTTGATGCAAGTTATTTGATGTATTATTGAACTTGATGCAAGTTATAACACTTTTATTTGATTTATTATTGAACTTGATGCAAGTTATAACACTTTTTTTGATTTATTATTGAACTTGATGCAAGTTATAACACTTTTGTTTTATTTATTATTGAACTTGATGCAAGTTATAACACTTTTGTTTTATTTATTATTGAACTTGATGCAAGTTATTTGATGTATTATTGAACTTGATGCAAGTTATAACACTTTTATTTGATTTATTATTGAACTTGATGCAAGTTATAACACTTTTTTTGATTTATTATTGAACTTGATGCAAGTTATAACACTTTTGTTTTATTTATTATTGAACTTGATGCAAGTTATAACGCTTTTATTTGATTTATTATTGAACTTGATGCAAGTTATAACACTTTTATTTGATTTATTATTGAACTTGATGCAAGTTATAACACTTTTTTGATTTATTATTGAACTTGACGCAAGTTATAACACTTTTTTGATTTATTATTGAACTTGATGCAAGTTATAACACTTTTTTGATTTATTATTTAACTTGATGCAAGTTATAACACTTTTGTTTCATTTATTATTGAACTTGATGCAAGTTATTTGATGTATTATTGAACCTGATGCAAGTTATAACACTTTTTTTGATTTATTATTGAACTTGATGCAAGTTATAAGCCTTTTTTTGATTTATTATTGAACTTGATGCAAGTTATAACACTTTTTTTGATTTATTATTTAACTTGATGCAAGTTATAACACTTTTTTTGATTTATTATTGAACTTGATGCAAGTTATAACACTTTTGTTTTATTTATTATTGAACTTGATGCAAGTTATAACACTTTTATTTGATTTATTATTGAACTTGATGCAAGTTATAACACTTGTTTTTATTTATTATTGAACTTGATGCAAGTTATAACACTTTTGTTTTATTTATTATTGAACTTGATGCAAGTTATAACACTTTTGTTTTATTTATTATTGAACTTGATGCAAGTTATAACACTTTTATTTGATTTATTATTGAACTTGATGCAAGTTATAACACTTTTTTTGATTTATTATTGAACTTGATGCAAGTTATAACACTTTTGTTTTATTTATTATTGAACTTGATGCAAGTTATAACACTTTTATTTGATTTATTATTGAACTTGATGCAAGTTATTTGATGTATTATTGAACTTGATGCAAGTTATAACACTTTTTTTGATTTATTATTGAACTTGATGCAAGTTATAACACTTTTTTTTATCTATTATTGAACTTGATGCAAGTTATAACACTTTTTTTATTTATTATTGAACTTGATGCAAGTTATAACACTTTTGTTTGATTTATTATTGAACTTGATGCAAGTTATAACACTTTTATTTGATTTATTATTGAACTTGATGCAAGTTATAACACTTTTTTTATGTATTATTGAACTTGATGCAAGTTATAACACTTTTTTTGATTTATTATTGAACTTGATGCAAGTTATAACACTTTTTTTGATTTATTATTGAACTTGATGCAAGTTATAACACTTTTTTTGATTTATTATTGAACTTGATGCAAGTTATAACACTTTTATTTGATTTATTATTGAACTTGATGCAAGTTATAACACTTTTTTTGATTTATTATTGAACTTGATGCAAGTTATAACACTTTTATTTGATTTATTATTGAACTTGATGCAAGTTATTTGATGTATTATTGAACTTGATGCAAGTTATAACACTTTTATTTGATTTATTATTGAACTTGATGCAAGTTATAACACTTTTTTTTATTTATTATTGAACTTGATGCAAGTTATAACACTTTTTTTGATTTATTATTGAACTTGATGCTAGTTATAACACTTTTGTTTTATTTATTATTGAATTGATGCAAGTTATTTTATTTGATATTGAACTTGATGCAAGTTATACCACAGCTGCACAGTTATTTTATTTATTGAACTTGATTTTATTTTATGTTATTGAGTTTGAATGTATAAAACTTGATGTTACTTGATGTTGGATGAATTTGAAAATGTTAAGCTTGGCATTAGCGTTCTGTTGGGGCGATGGGGGCAGGTGGGGCTTGAAAACTCCCCCTTGTCCAAAGTGGGGGATGACAAAAAAAGTTTGAGAACCACTGAGATAGTGTGTCATGAGATATGAATTGAATTAAGAGGACTTAAAGGAAACTAAATGAGCTCAAATATACCTACAAATGAGGCATAATGACGCAATATGTACATATAGCTAGCCTAAATAGCATGTTAGCATCGATTAGCTTGTAGTCATGTAGGCTGACCATACGTCCTCGTTTCCCCGGTCATGTCCTCTTTTGCGGGGATGTCCTGGGTGTCCGGGCGGGGTTTCTTAAATGCCTCAAATGTCCGGCGTTTTGAGTTAGGGTTGCGTGTACCGGGTATTTTCAATGTACGTCCAGAGTTAAGAAGAGGTTAAACAAAACAAAGTGTGGAGGCGTGCCGTTTCCACGTTTAATCTCGCGAGTTTAACACACGCACTCACGTGACCCGCTGCAGCATATCACGTGACCCGCTGCAGCCTATCGCGCTCTATATGATCCACCGTCCCAAGATGGCTGCCAGGTGCGGTGGCTAAACCTGGGCAACATCTGAAGCCGGTATGTTTGAAAGTTGTCGTTTGCCTGCATATCGTAAAAACAACCGTCCAACATTTTACAACTGATTGTAAACTTATAGGTGCCGACCATCAGGGCCGAGTTGCGACGAGAGAGTGTTATTAAGCCGAGTTGGTAAGTGAATCTGTTTGCTAATAGTAGCTGCTAGCCGTACCCATGTATTGTCTATGGGCGGTTAGCATCGGCTTTTAATCCCGTTTCCTCCAATGTTTCTGATCCCATTGAATTTATATTTATTTAGAGTCTTTATTTTGGGTACTTACATATGGTGACTGAGTGTTGTGGCGTTTTAAGGCCATGTGCACTTTTTATGCTACGGTGAAGACAATGAATGAACACTGTTACACCCGTCATAGTGACGTCACTGTTATTGTTAATGTTACACCCGTCATAGTGACGTCACTGTTATTGTTAATGCTACACCCGTCATAGTGACGTCACTGTTATTTTCTATTGTTTAATATTGTTCATGTTGCACCCGTCATAGTGACGTCACTGTTATTTTCTATTGTTTAATATTGTTCATGTTGCACCCGTCATAGTGACGTCACTGTTATTTTTTATTGTTTAATATTGTTCATGTTACACCCGTCATAGTGACGTCACTGTTATTTTCTATTGTTTAATATTGTTCATGTTGCACCCGTCATAGTGACGTCACTGTTATTTTCTATTGTTTAATATTGTTCATGTTGCACCCGTCATAGTGACGTCACTGTTATTTTTTATTGTTTAATATTGTTCATGTTGCACCCGTCATAGTGACGTCACTGTTATTTTCTATTGTTTAATATTGTTCATGTTGCACCCGTCATAGTGACGTCACTGTTATTTTTTATTGTTTAATATTGTTCATGTTACACCCGTCATAGTGACGTCACTGTTATTTTCTATTGTTTAATATTGTTCATGTTGCACCCGTCATAGTGACGTCACTGTTATTTTCTATTGTTTAATATTGTTCATGTTGCACCCGTCATAGTGACGTCACTGTTATTTTTTATTGTTTAATATTGTTCATGTTACACCCGTCATAGTGACGTCACTGTTATTTTCTATTGTTTAATATTGTTCATGTTGCACCCGTCATAGTGACGTCACTGTTATTTTCTATTGTTTAATATTGTTCATGTTGCACCCGTCATAGTGACGTCACTGTTATTTTTTATTGTTTAATATTGTTCATGTTGCACCCGTCATAGTGACGTCACTGTTATTTTCTATTGTTTAATATTGTTCATGTTGCACCCGTCATAGTGACGTCACTGTTATTTTTTATTGTTTAATATTGTTCATGTTACACCCGTCATATTGACGTCACTGTTATTTTCTATTGTTTAATATTGTTCATGTTGCACCCGTCATAGTGACGTCACTGTTATTTTCTATTGTTTAATATTGTTCATGTTGCACCCGTCATAGTGACGTCACTGTTATTTTTTATTTTTTATTGTTTAATATTGTTCAGGTTGCACATCATCAGTGAAGTGTATATACTCACAAGAAACCGAATAGCTTTGTCTTTGACCTTTTTTTTTTTACTTAAAGAAAGCAAATTAACATATTATATGAGAATGTTATGATTATCTTTAACCGAATCACAGCGGTGCTCAAATTAAAAAACAGCATTCCCTCTCATGTGATATTGCTTAATTAACATTAATGATGTGCACTTTAACAACTAGGCTTACAACAATACCTAATATATAAAGGGGTGGAAAAGTGACTATTACCTGCAGGGCAAACATTAGCTAACCAGAAGGCAATAACAATGTAAACAAAAAACACCTGCTTAAAAGATTGAATACAAATGTCCCTGAGGAATGTAAGGTGGGAGTACTGTAATTACCTAACGTTACATTATTATTTTCCATAACAATTTAGCCCCCTCCACAATATTAACCCGACGTTAAAACAGAACTAGCTATTTATTGATTAGCAATTGCCGAATCATGTAGCATTAGCTTAATGCTAAAAAGCCAGGTTACTGTCACATTCTGTAACAGACAAATAATGTCATGTAGGCTAACGTTACCTACCTGCTACCTCTGTCTTTTTCTCGTTTCTCTTCTTTTCTCTTTTTTCTTCCCTGGGCACCCGACAGTTTTGGCCGTTTTGACATCTTGTGTTGATTTTTTGATGTGGTGACATCCAAAAAGAGTCATGATATGGGAAGGGAGGGGGCGCACCGTGCGGGGGGAGAGGGGGGCGTAATGTTGTAACAAATAATATTTCTATTAAATAGGCTTTACTTTGCATTTTAATTAACGTGGGATTATTTTTTGTATTTAGAAATAATAGTACCAACTTTTTCTTTTTTTTTCTCCAACATTTGTGGCACTGGCGTGGCGCCCCCTGATGGACGGCGCCCCTAGAATTTGCCTATACGGCCTAAGCCACGGGCCGGCCCTGGGAGGAAGATCCCTATAAACACACTCGGCAACCTTGTGGACAGCCTTCCCAGAAGAGTTGAAGCTGTAATAGCTACAAAAGGTGTCATATTGAAGCCTATGGGTCAGGAATGGGATGATACTTCAAGTTCATATGTGAGTCAAGGCAGGTGGCCAAATACTTTTGGCAATATAGTGTATATTCAATTGAATAGACTGCAAAGACAAGATATTTAATGTTCACACTAAGAAACTTTGGTATTTTTTGCAAATATTAGCTCATTTGGAATTTGACGCCGTCAAAAAAGCTGGCACAAGTGGCAAAAAAGACTGGGAAAGTTGAGGAATGCTCATCAAAGACTAATTTGGAACATCCCACAGGTGAACAATTGGGAACAGGTGGGTGCCATGATTGGGTGTAAAAGCAGCTTCCATGAATTTCTCAGTCATTCACAAACAAGGACGGGGGCGAGGGTCACCACTTTGTCAATAAATGCCTGAGCAAATTGTTTAAGAACAACATTTCTCAACCAGCTATTGCAAGGAATTTAGCGATTTCACCATCAACGGTCCATAATATCGTCAAAAGATTCAGAGAATCTGGAGAAATCACTGCACGTAAGCCATGATATTACGGACCTTCGATATCTCAGGCGGTACTGCATCAAAAAGCCACATCAGCGTGTAAAGGATATCACCACATGGGCTCAGGAACACTTCAGAGAACCACTGTCAGTAACTACAGTTGGTCGCTACATCTGTAAGTGCAAGTTAAAACTCTACTACGCAAAGCCAAAGCCGTTTATCAACAACACCCAGAAACGCTTCGCTGGAGCCGAGCTCATCCAAGATGGACTGATGTGAAGTGGAAAAGTGCTTTTGACTAAAGAACACATTAAATATCTTGTCTTTGTAGTTTATTCAATTGAATATAAATTGAAAAGGATTTGTTGTATTCTCTTTTTATTTACCATTTACCCAACGTGACAACTTCACTGCTTTTGTGTTTTGTAGAAAAAAATCATTGTGGAAGCTTCTTGCTTCCGGGTTCTTCGGACCACCAATCACTGACATGCCAGGCTCTTTCAGATTTATGACAATGTTTTATTTTTCAATAAATTGTCTTTTTCTCGAGCTTTTCAGCAAATTGTCCTTTCTTGTCAGTCTCGCTCTCGTTCTCGTTCTCGCTCGTCCTCCACCACCGACAACCCTCTCCTTCCCGGCTGCTGCCTTTAAACAGAGCGACGGGTGATTAGATAAGCACGCCCAGCTGGGCCATCTACGCACCTGTCGCTGATCTCGAAGCCTGGTCCTGGCACACCCCGCTCCGCTGCAGGTTCGCAGGCCACGCCCCCCTCCACAATCATAGAGACATGCATTATGCATTTTCCCTTGTAATATAGGACTATAGTAATACGAATACGTTTAAAAAAACAACTTAGTGTTCGTAAAATTTTGATTTTTTTTTTTAAAACATATATTATTACTAAAATAACAGCTTTATTCTAAAAAAAATTAAAAATACAGCTTTATTTTTGTAGAATTACATATTTTTCTCCGTGATATCAGGACTTTATTTTTGTGCCAGTTATATATTATTAAAGTATGCTTTAATATTGAAAAGTACCATTTAAAAATGACCAAAATATTTTGGGTTAAATCTCATAAAATGATGGATTTTCCCTTGTAATATAGGACTAATGTAATACGAATAAGCTTAAAAAAACAAGTTAGTGTTCGTGAATTTTTGATTTTTTTTTTAAACATACACCTGTATATTATTACTAAAATAACAGCTTTATTCTTAAAAAAAAAAAAAAAATTACAGCTTTATTTTTGTAGAATTACATGTTTTTATCCTTGATCTCAGGACTTGATTTTTGTGCCAATTATATATTATTAAAGTATGCTATAATATTGAAAAGTACCATTTAAAAATGACCAAAATATTGTGAGTTAAATCTCATAAAATGATGCATTTTCCCTTGTAATATAGAACTATTGTAATACAAATAAGCTTAAAAAAAACGTATTGTTCGTAAATTTTTGATTTTTTTTTTTAAACATATTATTACTAAAATAACAGCTTTATTCTAAAAAAAATAAATACAGCTTTATTTTTGTAGAATTACATATTTTTCTCCGTGATATCAGGACTTGATTTTTGTGCCAATTATATATTATTAAAGTATGCTATAATATTGAAAAGTACCATTTAAAAATGACCAAAATATTTTGGGTTAAATCTCATAAAATGATGGATTTTCCCTTGTAATATAGGACTAATGTAATACGAATACGCTTAAAAAAACAACTTAGTGTTCGTAAATTTATTTTTATTTTTTTAAACATATATTATTACTAAAATAACAGCTTTATTCTAGAAAAAAAACAAAAAAAATTACAGCTTTATTTTTGTAGAATTACATATTTTTATCCTTGATCTCAGGACTTGATTTTTGTGCCAATTATATATTATTAAAGTATGCTATAATATTGAAAAGTACCATTTAAAAATGACCAAAATATTGTGAGTTAAATCTCATAAAATTATGCATTTTCCCTTGTAATATAGAACTCTTGTAATATGAATAAGCTTAAAAAAAACGTATTGTTCGTAAATTTTTGATTTTTTTTTTAAATATATATTATTACTAAAATAACAGCTTTATTCTAAAAAAAAAATAAAAAATACAGCTTTATTTTTTTAGAATTACATGTTTTTCTCCGTGATATCAGGACTTGATTTTTGTGCCAGTTATATATTATTAAAGTATGCTATAGTATTGAAAAGTATCATTTAAAAATGAGCAAAATTTTGTGGGTTAAATCTCATAAAATGATGCATTTTCCCTTGTAATATAAGACTATTGTACTACGAATAAGCTTAAAAAAAATAACTTAGTGTTCGTAAAATTTAGATTTTTTTTTAAACATATATTATTACTAAAATAACAGCTGTATTCTAAAAAAATAAAATACATTTACAGCTTTATTTTTGTAGAATTACATGTTTTTCTCTGTGATATCAGAACTTGATTTTTGTGCCAATTATATATTATTAAAGTATGCTATAATATTGAAAAGTACCATTTAAAAATTATGCATTTTCCCTTGTAATATATGACTCTTGTAATAAAAATACGCTTAAAAAAAACAAAAAAACAACTTAGTATTTGTAAATATTGAATTTGTTTTAACATATATTATTACTAAAATAACAGCTTTATTGTAAAAAAAAAATTATTACAGCTTTATTTGTGTAAAATTACATATTTTTCTCCGTGATATCAGGACGTGATTTTTGTGCCAGTTATATATTATTAAAGTATGCTATAATATTGAAAAGTACCATTTAAAAATGACCAAAATATTGTGGGTTAAATCTCATAAAATGATGCATTTTCCCATGTAATATAGGACTATTTTGATAAAAATATGCTTAAAAAAACAGCTTAGTATTCGTAAATTGTGTATTTTTTAAACATATATTATTACTAAAATAACAGCTTTATTCTGATAAAATAAAATTACAGCTTTATTTTTGTAGAATTACATGTTTTTCTCCGTGATATCAGAACTTGATTTTTGTGCCAATTCTATATTATTAAAGTATGCTATAATATTGAAAAGTACCATTTAAAAATTATGCATTTTCCCTTGTAATATATGACTCTTGTAATAAAAATACGCTTAAAAAAACCAAAAAAACAACTTAGTATTTGTAAATATTGAATTCGTTTTAACATATATTATTACTAAAATAACAGCTTTATTGTAAAAAAAAATTATTACAGCTTTATTTGTGTAAAATTACATATTTTTCTCCGTGATATCAGGACGTGATTTTTGTGCCAGTTATATATTATTAAAGTATGCTATAATATTGAAAAGTACCATTTAAAAATGACCAAAATATTGTGGGTTAAATCTCATAAAATGATGCATTTTCCCTTGTAATATAGGACTATTGTAATACGAATAAGCTTAAAAAAATAACTTAGTGTTCGTAAAATTTAGATTTTTTTTAAACATATTTTATTACCAAAATAACAGCTGTATTCTAAAAAAAAAAAATATTACAGCTTTTTTTTTGTGTAAAATTACATATTTTTCTCTGTGATATCAGGACTTGATTTGTGTGCCAGTTATATATTATTAAAGTATGTTATAATATTGAAAAATCCCATTTAAAAATGACCACAATATTATGGGTTAAATCTCATAAAATGATGCATTTTCCCATGTACTATAGGACTATTCTAACAAAAATACGCTTAAAAAAACAACTTAGTATTTGTAAATTTTGAATTTTTTTTAACATATATTATTACAAAAATAACAGCTTTATTCTAAAAATATATACATATAACAGCTTTAATTTGTGTGTAAAATTACATGTTTTTCTCCGTGATATCAGGACATGATTTTTGTGCCAGTTATATATTATTAAAGTATCCTATAATATTGAAAAGTACCATTTAAAAATGACCAAAATATTGTGGGTTAAATCTCATAAAATGATGCATTTTCCCTTGTAATATAGGACTATTGTAATACGAATAAGCTTAAAAGAATAACTTAGTGTTCGTAAATTTTGGATTTTTTTTTTTTAAACATATATTATTACTAAAATACCAGCTGTATTCTAAAAAAATTTTTTTTTAAATTACAGCTTTGTTTTTGTAGAATTACATGTTTTTCTCCGTGATATCAGGACTGGATTTTTGTGCTAGTTATATATTATTAAAGTATGCTATAATATTGAAAAGTATCATTTAAAAATGACCAAAATTTTGTGGGTTAAATCTCATAAAATGATGCATTTTCCCTTGTAATATAAGACTATTGTAATACGAATAAGCTTAAAAAAACAACTTAGTGTTCGTAAATTTTGGATTTTTTTTTAACATATATTATTACTAAAATAACAGCTGTATTCTAAAAAAGAATTTTTTAAATGACAGCTTTATTTTTGTAGAATTACATGTTTTTCTCCGTGATCTCAGGACGTGATTTTTGTGCCAGTTATATATTATTAAAGTATGCTATAATATTGAAAAGTACCATTTAAAAATGATCAAAATATTGTGGGTTAAATCTCATAAAATGATGCATTTTCCCTTGTAATATAGGACTATTGTAATACGAATAAGCTTTAAAAAAAAAGACTTGGTGTTCGTAAAATGTGGATTTTTTTTTTAACATATTTAATTACTAAAATAACAGCTGTATTCTAAAAAAAAAAATATTACAGCTTTTTTTTGTGTGTAAAATTACATATTTTTCTCTGTGATATCAGGACTTGATTTTTGTGCCAGTTATATATTATTAAAGTATGTTATAATATTGAAAAATCCCATTTAAAAATGACCACAATATTATGGGTTAAATCTCATAAAATGATGCATTTTCCCATGTACTATAGGACTATTCTAATAAAAATACGCTTAAAAAAACTACTTAGTATTTGTAAATTTTGAATTTTTTTTAACATATATTATTACTAAAATAACAGCTTTATTCTAAAAATATATACATATAACAGCTTTAATTTGTGTGTAAAATTACATGTTTTTCTCCTTGATCTCAGGACTTCATTTGTGTGCCAGTTATATATTATTAAAGTATGCTATAATATTGAAAAGTATCATTTAAAAATGACCAAAATTTTGTGGGTTAAATCTCATAAAATGATGCATTTTCCCTTGTAATATAAGACTATTGTAATACGAATAAGCTTAAAAAAACAACTTAGTGTTCGTAAATTTTGGATTTTTTTAAAACATATATTATTACTAAAATAACAGCTTTATTCTAAAAAAAAAAAAAAAAATACAGCTTTATTTTTTTAGAATTACATGTTTTTCTCCGTGATATCAGGACTTGATTTTTGTGCCAGTTACATATTATTAAAGTATGCTATAATATTGAAAAGTATCATTTAAAAATTACCAACATTTTGTGGGTTAAATCTCATAAAATGATGCATTTTCTCTTGTAATATAAGACTATTGTAATACGAATAAGCTTAAAAAAACAACTTAGTGTTTGTAAATTTTGGATTTTTTTTTAAACATATATTATTACTAAAATAACAGCTTTATTCTAAAAAAAAAAAAAAAAAATACAGCTTTATTTTTTTAGAATTACATGTTTTTCTCCGTGATATCAGGACTTGATTTTTGTGCCAGTTACATATTATTAAAGTATGCTATAATATTGAAAAGTATCATTAAAAAATGACCAACATTTTGTGGGTTAAATCTCATAAAATTATGCATTTTCCCTTATAATATAAGACTATTGTAATACGAATAAGCTTAAAAAAACAATTTAGTGTTCGTAAATTTAGGATTTTTTTTTAACATATATTATTACTAAAATAACAGCTGTATTCTAAAAAAAATTTTTAAAAATTACAGCTTTATTTTTGTAGAATTACATGTTTTTCTCCGTGATCTCAAGACTTGATTTTTGTGCCAGTTATATATTATTAAAGTATGCTTTAATATTGAAAAGTACCATTTAAAAATGACCAAAATATTGTGGGTTAAATCTCATAGTATTATGCATTTTCTTTTGTAATATAGGACTATTGTAATACAAATAAGCTTAAAAAAATAAAAATAAAAAAAAATTAGTATTTGTAAATTTGGAATTAAAAAATATATATATATATTACTAAAATAACAGCTTTATTCTAAAATATATATATATATATATATATATATATATATATATATATATATATATATATATATATATATATATATATGTATATGTATATGTATATATATATATATATATATATATATATATATATATATATATATCTCAGCTTTAATTGGAAAACAAGAAGCACAATAATTAACACGGCTTTAATCAATGAAAAGAGAGCATTGTTGTGTTGGTAAAATTGCCACATTTGAAATGGGACTCTTGAATTGGGTTCGATCACCCGTGCATTTTTTTTTCTCTGCTTTGGTTCAATCTGATCATCTTCTCTCCACAAATGCATCACCACCAGCGCGGATCAATCCCGGCCAAAGGACGCAAACGCACGTTTATCTGCACGCCCTTGGCAGACCCGCTCACTCTTTAAACAGTTGCCACGGCAACGTGAAGTGTATTGTATTACCGCACGCTCAGGGGATGATTTGAATCATCTCCTTTCCTTCTCTCTCACCCGGCATTGGCGTTGTTTTATTTGTGTTCATTATTTTAAAAAGGAGGCACAACCAAATGGATCGGTCGTGGACAGAATGTTCCGGTGAATGCGTGCCACGGTTATTCTACTGTATGCTCGGAAGGAGAGAAAAAAAAAATCTCCCGATTGGCTGAAAAACAGTGGTGGAAAAGCATTGACTGGACTCCTCTCCGGCCATTACTATGGAAACAGAATCAGGAGTGCAATTCAGAAATTTAGGCCAAGATTACATCTCTCTAAAGTGACTATTTTCCAGCAGCATTGGACCATGCAGTCATTCCCCCACAGGCCGCACACAACTGACCAATCTTATTAGTTTTTTTATATCAGGATTACTGATGAGAATAGAATGAAATCATCATTTTACTTGATTAAAGTTGTAATATTGTGAGAAAAGAAAAAAAACAACATGTAAGGGTTATAGCTTTTCTACCTTCAAGATACTCAAAGTCACTCTGATGGCGGGAGCTGCCATGCAAGGCCCTAACAATGACCAATCAGGAGCAAGGGTGAAGTGGCTTGTCCAAGGACAGGACGGACGTGACTGGGATGGATGAAGCCGGGGGATAAAACCAGGGACCCTCCGGTTGCTGGCACAGCCGCTCTCCCAACAGAGAGCCGAAAAGTTCAAGTAATAGTGGTAATACTAGTAAAATAATAATTGTTATTAGGGATGTCCGATAATATCGGCAGGTCGATATTATCGGATATCCCTAATAACAAAAAAAATAATAAAATAAATTTTAAAAAAACGATACCGATAATAAAAAAAACGATACCGATAATTTCCGATATAATATTTTGGTCATTTTTAAATGGTACTTTTCGATATTAAAGCATACTTTAATAATATATAACTGGCACACAAATCAAGTCCTGATATCAAGGAGAAAAACATGTAATTTTACACAAATAAAGCTGTAATATATATTTTTTTGAATAAAGCTGTTATTTTAGTAAATGTTAAAAAAAAAAATCAAAATTTACAAATACTAAGTTGTTTTTTTGTTTTTTTAAGCGTATTTCTATTACAATAGTCCTATATTACAAGACAAAATGCATCATTTTATGAGATTTTACCCATAATATTTTGGTCATTTTTAAATGGTACTTTTCAATATTAAAGCATACTTTAATAATATATAACTGGCACACAAATCAAGTCCTGATATCACGGAGAAAAACATGTAGTTTTACACAAATAAAGCTGTAGTATTTTTTTTTTTTTTTTTTAATAAAGCTGTTATTTTAGTAATAATACATGTTAAAAAAAAATCTAAATTTACAAATACTAAGTTGTTTTTTTGTTTTTTTAAGCGTATTTCTATTAGGAGAAAAACATGTAGTTTTACACAAATAAAGCTGTAGTATTTTTTTGTTTGAATAAAGCTGTTATTTTAGTAAAAATAAATGTTAAAAAAAAAATCAAAATTTACAAATACTAAGTTGTTTTGGTTTTTTTAAGCGTATTTCTATTACAATAGTCCTATATTACAAGAGAAAATGCATCATTTTATGAGATTTTACCCATAATATTTTGGTCATTTTTAAATGGTACTTTTCAATATTAAAGCAAACTTTAATAATATATAACTGGCACACAAATCAAGTCCTGATATCAAGGAGAAAAACATGTAATTTTACACAAATAAAGCTGTAATATATATTTTTTTGAATAAAGCTGTTATTTTAGTAATAATAAATGTTAAAAAAAAAAATCAAAATTTACAAATACTAAGTTGTTTTTTTGTTTTTTTAAGCGTATTTCTATTACAATAGTCCTATATTACAAGAGAAAATGCATCATTTTATGAGATTTTACCCATAATATTTTGGTAATTTTTAAATGGTACTTTTGAATATTAAAGCATACTTTAATAATATATAACTGGCACACAAATCACAAAACAGCACTGCAAAAAAAACTTTTTTTGAATGATATTTCATGTTTAATAGTACAAGAAAAAAGTAGTTTTTTAAATCATAATCAGTCATATTGGCCAAGTATGTTGAAGGAATTTGACTCGGTAGACTGTGCTCTTTTTGTTCAGCAGGCCCATAATTACTCATTTCAACTAGGGATGTCCGATAATGGCTTTTTGCCGATATCCGATATTCCGATATTGTCCAACTCTTTAATTACCGATACCGATATCAACCGATACCGATACTGATATATACAGTTGTGGAATTAACACATTATTATGCCTAATTTGGACAACCAGGTATGGTGAAGATAAGGTCCTTTTTTTTTTAATTAATAAAATAAAATAAGATAAATAAATTTAAAACATTTTCTTGAATAAAAAAGAAAGTAAAACAATATAAAATCAGTTACATAGAAACTAGTAATTAATGAAAATGAGTAAAATTAACTGTTAAAGGTTAGTACTATTAGTGGACCAGCAGCACGCACAATCATGTGTGCTTACGGACTGTATCCCTTGCAGACTGTATTGATATATATTGATATATAATGTAGGAAGCAGAATATTAATAACAGAAAGAAACAACCCTTTTGTGTGAATGAGGGAGGTTTTTTGGGTTGGTGCACTAATTGTAAGTGTATCTTGTGTTTTTTATGTTGATTTAATTTTTTAAAAAAACGATACCGATAATAAAAAAAAACGATACCGATAATTTCCGATATTACATTTTAAAGCATTTATCGGCCGATAATATCGGCCGGCCGATATTATCGGACATCTCTAATTTCAACCCATAAGTTATAAAAAAAATTGGATTAAATGTATATTATATGCATATGTATCTAAAACAGGGGTCACCAACCTTTTTGAAACCAAGAGCTACTTCTTGGGTAGTGATTAATGCGAAGGGCTACCAGTTTGATACACACTTAAATAAATTGCCAGAAATAGCCAATTTGCTCAATTTACCTTTATCTCTATGTTATTATTAATAATTAATGATATTTACACTTAATTGAACGGTTTAAAAGAGGAGAAAACACGATAAAAATGACAATTAAATTTTGAAACATAGTTTATCTTCAATTTCGACTCTCTAAAATTCAAAATTCAACCGAAAAAAAGAAGAGAAAAACTAGCTAATTCGAATCTTTTTGAAAAAATTAAAAAAATAATTTATGGAACATCATTAGTAATTTTTCCTGATTAAGATTCATTTTAGAATTTTGATGACATGTTTTAAATAGGTTAAAATCCAATCTACACTTTGTTAGAATATATAACAAATTGGACCAAGCTATATTTCTAACAAAGACAAATCAATATTTCTTCTAGATTTTCCAGAACAACATTTTTAAAAGAAATTCAAAAGACTTTGAAATAAGATTTAAATTTGATTCTATAGATTTTCTAGATTTGCCAGAATAATTTTTTTGAATTTGAAGAAATATTTCACAAATATTCTTCGTCAAAAAAACAGAAGCTAAAATGAAGAATTAAGCTAAAATGTATTTATTGATCTTTACAATAAAAATAAATAAATTTACTTGAACATTGATTTAAATTGTCAGGAAAGAAGAGGAAGGAATTTAAAAGGTAAAAAGGTATATGTGTTTAAAAATCCTAAAATCATTTTTAAGGTTGTATTTTTTCTCTAAAATTGTCTTTATGAAAGTTATAAGAAGCAAAGTAAAAAAATTAATGAATTTATTTAAACAAGTGAAGACCAAGTCTTTAAATATTTTCTTGGATTTTCAAATTCTATTTGAGTTTTGTCTCTCTTAGAATTAAAAATGTCGGGCAAAGCGAGACCAGCTTGCTAGTAAATAAATACAATTTAAAAAATAGAGGCAGCTCACTGGTAAGTGCTGCTATTTTTAGAACAGGCCAGCGGGCTACTCATCTGGTCCTTACGGGCTACCTGGTGCCCGCGGGCACCGCGTTGGTGACCCCTGATCTAAAACATTGTTTTTCCAATGGTGTAATATTTCTTAAACCTATTTAAATCATACATGATATGGTTCTAAAACACAAAAGAGGAGAGGGGGAAAAAAAGAATGTCTCATCTTGTTTGAGTAAATAGTCAAAAGAAGAGCGTTTCAGATGTGGAGTTTAAAGCGAGTGAGGGCAATTAATGTTGAATGATTACAAATGCAGCCTGTGAGGATGAAGCACGGTGCTCGCTACATAACATCCTGCTCAAATTTGTGGCACAGCGACAAACAAGAGATGGACTGGAGAACATTGATATTTAATTTTAGCCACGAGGGGGGAAAAAAACTGCTGGAAATGAGGCAAGCGCACAAATTGCCTCAATAAAATATAGCTGAACTGCGTCCATTAAGAGCCGTATTTAAAGGCGGAAAAATGAATAAAGTGAGGAATATATGGCATTCACTATTAAACGTTAGACGTAGAAAAGCAGTCAAGTTGTCACGTTGTGTAAATGCTAAATAAAAAGAGAATACAACAAATCCTTTTCAACTCATATTCAATTGAATAGACTGCAAAGACAAGATATTTAACGTTCAAACTGAGAAACTTTGTTATTTTTTGCAAATATTAGCTCATTGGGAATGTGATGCCTGCGACATGTTTTGAAAAAGCTGGCACAAGTGGCAAAAAAGACTGAGAAAGTGGAGGAATGCTCGTCAAAGACTTATTTGGAACATCCCACAGGTGAACGAGCTAATTGGGAACAGGTGGGTGCCATGATTGGGTATAAAAGCAGCTTCCGTGAAATGCTCAGTCGTTCACAAACAAGGACGGGGGCGAGGGTCACCACTTTGTCGACAAATGTGTGAGCAAATTGTTCAAGGACGACATTTCTCAACCAGCTATTGCAAGGAATTTAGGGATTTCACCATCTACGCTCCGTGATATCATCAAAAGGTTCAGAGGATCTGGAGAAATCACTGCACGTAAGCCATGATATTACGCACCTTCGATCCCTCAGGCGGTACCGCATCAAAAAGCCACATCGGTGTGTAAAGGATATCACCACATGGGCTTAGGAACACTTCAGAAAACCACTGTCAGTAACTACAGTTGGTTGCTACATCTTTCAGTGCAAGTTAAAACTCTACTATGCAAAGCCAAAGCCATTTATCAACAACACCCAGAAACGCCGCCGGCTTCGCTGGGCCCCGAGCTCATCTAAGATGGACTGATACAAAGTGGAAAAGTGTTCTGTGGTCTGACGAGTCCACATTTCTAATTGTTTTTGGAAACTGTGGACGTCGTCGACCAAAAAAAGGGAAAGGCGCAAAGTGGAAAAGCCAGCATCTGTGTTGGTATGGAGGGTGTATTAGTGCCCAAGGCATGGGTATCTACGGTCCGTAATATCATCAAAGGGTTCAGAGAATCTGGAGAAATCACTGCACGTAAGCAGCTAAGCCCGTGACCTTCCATCCCTCAGGCTGTACTGCATCAACAAGCGACATCAGTGTATAAAGGATATCACCACACGGGCTCAGGAACACTTCAGAAACCCACTGTCAGTAACTACAGTCGGTCGCTACATCTGTAAGTGCAAGTTAAAACTCTCCTATGCAAGGCGAAAACCGTTTATCAACAACACCCAGAAACGCCGCCGGCTTCGCTGGGCCCCGAGCTCATCTAAGATGGACTGATACAAATTGGAAAAGTGTTCTGTGGTCCGACGAGTCCACATTTCAAATTGTTTTTGGAAACTGTGGACGTCGTCGACCAAAAAAAGGGAAAGGCGCAAAGTGTAAAAGGCAGCATGTGTGATGGTATGGGAGGTGTATTAGTGCCCAAGTCATGGGTAACTTACACATCTGTGAAGGCACCATTAATGCTGAAAGGTACATACAGCTTTTGGAGCAACATATGTTGCCATCCAAGCAACGTCTTTTTCATGGACGCCCCTGCTTATTTCAGCAAAACGATGCCAAGCCACGTGTTACAGCAGCGTGGCTTCGTAGTAAAAGAGTGCGGGTACTAGACCGGTTAGACATTGACAATGTGTGGTGCAATATGAAGGAAATGTGTCTCCTCAGTTCCCAAACCTTTACAGAGTGTTGTTAAAAGGAAAGGCCATGTAACACAGTGGTAAAAAAAAAAGCCTTTTTTTGCATTGTTTTTGCTGCCATTCAATTCTAAGTTCATGATTATTTGCAAAAAAAGGTGTGGACATGAAATATCTTTGTATTGACCATTTACACAACGTGACAACTTCACTGCTTCCGTATAAAAGCGCGCTCGTTGTCAGCCGTGGAAGTGGAATGAGAACCGCAGCAACATCTGGCCACCTCACAGGCCACATGTTGTGGACAACGTGTCGGGGGTGAGGGGAAATAAATGAGAAGGAAAGGCTCCTTAATGAGAACTGCTATTTTTACCGCTCCGATGTCCCGCGTGCGCATAAGCACACAGCTTAGACAAAAACAAATTAGAGACGTCTGCAGCCTCCCGAAGACATTAAAAACATATTAGCCGCGACCATGTGAGGAGCCACATTAGCACATGTGTGTCTTTCCAAACTTCCTCAAAAGTATATAGCGCCTGTTTGTCCGCCACGCCATTACGCATGCGGCGTGACAGCCCCGTCCTTATGGCTGGTAATAGACAAACAACATAATGGCACTATAGTTTCTGCAAGGCTGGATGACTCACGGGCGCCCGATGATTAATTTCCCTGCGGAGCGCCGTATGGAATACAAATCACCGCTTCCAAGTGGTGATGAATGCACTTTGTCTAACTTGTACAACTAATACAGATGTCACTTTCCTTATCTGCTCCCGGGCTCTCGCTCATTTTTCCAGGCGTGATGGGGAAGATGTGAGCTGCAGGTGGATCAGAGGAGGTGGTGCACGGCCAAACTAGCACCCGGGTGCTAGCAAGATTAATTAGTAGGGCTGGGAATCTTTGGGTGTCCCACGATTCAGTTCAAAATCGATTCTTGGGGTCACGATTCGATTCAGAATCGATTTTTTTTTTCAATTCAACACGATTCTCGATTCAAAAACGATTTTTTTTTTTTTTTTTTTTTTTTTTTTTTTTTTTTTAATAGCAATAAACAGAGCAATTGAGAGCAATTGAGGACACACAAACATGACACGGAACAATCTAAAAGTAGTGAGACAAAAATGAATATCATCAACAACAGTATCAATATTAGTAACAATTTCAACATAGCAGTGATTAAAAATCCCTCATTGATATTATCATTACAAACATTAATAAAAAATAAAAAAAGAACAATAGTGTCACAGTGGCTTACACTTGCATGGCATCTCAAACTAAATGTCTAATGATAATGTCAATGAGGGATTTTTAATCACTGCTATGTTGAAATTGTAACTAATATTGATACTGTTGTTGATAATATTCATTTTTGTTTCACTACTTTTGCTTTGCTCTGTGTGGTGTTTGTGTCTCCTCTCAATTGCTCTGTTTATTGCAGTTCTGAGTGTTGCTGGGTCGGGTTTGGTTTTGGAATTGGATTGCATTGTTATGGTATTGCTGTGTATTGTTTTGTTGGATTGATTAATTTAAAAAAAAATTAATAAAATAAATAAAAAAATCGATTTTTTAAAAATGAGAATCGATTCTGAATCGCACAACGTGACAATCGCGATTCGAATTCGAATCGATTTTTTCCCACACCCCTATTAATTAGTCGACTTAGACTATTTGGAACGTTCATAAATGAGTATCATTACTAGGGTGGAGTAAGAAATAAACGTTTTTTTTTTGTATTTTTCAACACTGCACCGCAAAAACTGGAATCTAAGTAAGATGAAATATCCCAGCGAAGCCGGCGGCGTTCCTGGGTGTTGTTGATAAATGGCTTTGGCTTTGCATAGTAGAGTTTTAACTTGGCACTTACAGATGTAGCGATGAACTGTAGTTACTGACAGTGGTTTTCTGAAGTGTTCCTGAGCCCATGTGGTGATATCCTTTACACCAGGGGTCCCCAAACTTTTTGACTCGGGGGCCGCACTGGGTTAAAAAAATTTGGCCGGGGGCCAGGCTGTATATATATATATATATATATATATATATATATATATATATATATATATATATATATATATATATATATATATATATATATATATATATATATATATATATATATGTATATGTCTTAATTAGATTATCCAACAAAAAATAAAAAATAGTGCTCGATACCGTGGTAGAGCGTAATATGTGTGTGTGGGAAAAAATCACAAGACTATTTCATCTCTACAGGCCTGTTTCATGAGGGTTTCCTCAATCATCAGGAGATTTATTTATTTATTTATTTTTTGTTGTTTTTTTTTGTTGTTTTTTTGTCCAAAATCTGATGATTGAGGAAACCCTCATGAAACAGGCTTGTAGAGATTAAATAGTCTTGTGATTTTTTCCCACACACACACACACACACACACACACACACACACACATATATATATATATATATATATATATATATATATATATATATATATATATATATATATATATATATATATATATATATATATATATATATATATATATATATATATTAGGGATGTCCGATAATGGCTTTTTGCCGATATCCGATATTCCGATATTGTCCAACTCTTTAATTACCGATACCGATATCAACCGATACCGATATCAACCGATATATGCAGTCGTGGAATTAACACATTATTATGCCTAATTTGGACAACCATGTATGGTGAAGATAAGGTACTTTTTAAAAATAATAAAATAAGATAACTAAATTTAAAAAAAATTCTTGAATAAAAAAGAAAGTACAACAATATAAAAACAGTTACATAGAAACTAGTAATGAATGAAAATGAGTAAAATGAACTGTTAAAGGTTAGTACTATTAGTGGAGCAGCAGCACGCACAATCATGTGTGCTTACGGACTGTATCCCTTGCAGACTGTATTGATATATATTGATATATAATGTAGGAACCAGAATATTGATAACAGAAAGAAATGGGGGGAGGGAGGTTTTTTTGGGTTGGTGCACTAATTGTAAGTGTATCTTGTGTTTTTTATGTTGATTTAATTAAAAAAAAAAAACAAAAAAAAAAAACAACAACAACGATACAGATAATAAAAAAAACGATACCGATAATTTCCGATATTACATTTTAACGCATTTATCGGCCGATAATATCGGCAGGCCGATATTATCGGACATCCCTAATATATATATATATATATATATATATATATATATATATATATATATATATATATATATATATATATATATATATATATATATATATATATATATATATATATATATATATAAATATATATATATATATATATATATATATATATATATATATATATATATATATATATATATATATATATATAAATATATATATATATATATATACATATACATATATATATATATATATTATATATATATATATATATATATATATATATATATATACATTGTCTTTATAATCCGTTTTGTCATTTAACATCAGTTAACATTGATGTTCATCAACATTTAACATTGTCATGTTATCGATGGGAAAATTCATTTTTAGACAATATGATTTGCCTTAACGACTAGGAGACACCAAGAGTAACGAGCGGTAGAAAATGGATTAGAAAGGAAAGATTTAATTGTAATTTTTTTTTTTTTTTTTTTTTTTTTTTTTACTTGGGACTTCCTGTGGGCCGGATTTTGGATGCTGGGGGGCATAGTAGTTTGGGGACCCCTGCTTTACACACTGATGTCGCTTTTTTGATGCAGTACCGCCTGAGGGATCCAAGGTCACGGGCATTCCAATGTTGGTTTTCAGCCTTGCCGCTTACGCACACTGAAAAATCAAAGCAAGCGGGGGCCATTTTGATATTTTTTTATTTTAAAAACCAATGCAATATATGTATAAAAAATATACATTTAGGGGGCGGGGGGTGCACGGCCAAACTAGCACCTGGGTGCTACAAAGATTGATTAGTCGACTTAGACTATTTGGAACGTTCATAAATGAGTATCATTACTAGGATGGAGTAAGAAATAAAACTTCTTCAGAAACTTTATTTTTCCAGAAACATTGTATTTTTCAACACTGCACCGCAAAAACGAGCCGGCGGCATTTCTGGGTGTTGTTGATAAATGGCTTTGGCTTTGCATAGTAGAGTTTTAACTTGCACTTACATATGTAGCGACCGACTGTAGTTACTGACAGTGGCTTTCTGAAGTGTTCCTGAGCCCATGTGGTGATATCCTTTACACACCGATATCGCTTTTTGATGCAGTACCGCCTGAGGGATCCAAGGTCACGGGCATTCCAATGTTGGTTTTCAGCCTTGCCGCTTACGGGCAGTGATTTCTCCAGATTCTCTGAACCTTTTGATGATATTACGGAGCGTAGATCAGGGGTGTCCAAACTTTTTCCACCGAGGGCCGCACACTGAAAAATCAAAGCGAGCGTCGGCCATTTTGATATTTTTTTATTTTAAAAACCAATACAATATATGTATAAAAAATATACATTTAGGCCTCCACTCAGGCTTGACATAATGCTATGCATATGTGGGGGGGGGGGGGGGGGCGTGGCCTGCTGACCTGCAGCGAAGCGGGGTGTGCCAGGACCGGTTTGGAGATTAGCGACAGGTGCGTAGATGGCACACCTGGGCTGGCTTATCTAATCACTCTGTTAAAGAGCAGCACCCGGGAAGGAGGGGGGTTGTTGATGGTGGAGAGAAAACCCGAGCACGAACGAGAGTGAGGGCCAGACGGACAGAAATGACTGAAAACGAACACAAAAAACATTTATTGCAAAATAAATCATTGTTCGGATAGAAAAAAAAAGAGACCTTTTTGCTCAATATGTTGACAAATATTCCTAAAAGAAGTAAATGCTAGTGCCATTATCTTGACATAATGATATGCATACATCATGATTTTTTTTTTTTCATGCTATAAGTAAGAAATTATTACTTTAAAAAAGTAGTTTTATACTTGATATTGTAGTTTCAAGCATGTTTTACTCAATATACACTGCAAAAACTGAAATGTAAGTAAGATTAGGTATCTCAAAAAAGGGTGATATTTGCTGATTTTCTGTCTGATGAGATAATTCAAATCCTCCACACGACACCTCCGCTCAGGACAGGCTAACCTCCTCCAACCTCCGAGGACAAAGCTACAAACAATGAGAGACCGGGGTTTCTGCTCCGCCGCTCCCAGTCTGTGGAACGCTCTCCCTGACCACCTGAGGGCACCACAGACTGTGGATGTTTTTAAAAAAGGCTTAAAAACCCTTTTATTTTTTTAAAACTTTTTTTTTTATTTATGCATACTAGTTTTAGCTATTTGACTGTTCTAGTTTTTTAATTATCTTTTTATTTGTATTTTTTTTTTAACACTTTGAGGTTGTTTACTCAATGTAAAGTGCTTCTTTTTTTTTTTACAAATAAAATCTATTATTATTATTATTAAGTTAGTGTTTTATACTTTGCAACAGTTGATATCTATAATCTATTATTATTATTATTATTATTATTATTAAGCAGATTTTATGTTAGTGTTTTACTTGTTTTAAGGGTTTTGGTCCTAAATGATCTCAGTAAGATATTACAGCTTATTGCTGAGATTGGATGACCTACACTGCAAAAAGTCAGTGTTCAAAAAAATAAAAATAAAAATACAAAAATTAGGGGTATTTTATTTGAAGTAAGCAAAATGATCTGCCAATAGAACAAGAAAATTTGGCTTTTCAAGACTTTCCCAAACAAGTAAAATTAGCTAACCTCAATGAACCCAAAAATAGCTTAAAGGCCTACTGAAATGAATTTTTTTTATTTAAACGGGGATAGCAGATCTATTCTATGTGTCATACTTGATCATTTCGCGATATTGCCATATTTTTGCTGAAAGGATTTAGTATAGAACAACGACGATAAAGATTGCAACTTTTGGTATCTGATAAAAAAAAGGCTTGCCCCTACCGGAAGTAGCGTGACGTAGTCAGTTGAACATATACGCAAAGTTCCCTATTGTTTACAATGATGGCCGCATGAAGTGAGAGAGATTCGGACCGAGAAAGCGACAATTTCCCCATTAATTTGAGCGAGGATGAAAGATTTGTGGATGAGTAAAGTGCAAGTGAAGGACTAGTGGGGAGTTGAAGCTATTCAGATAGGGAAGATGCTGTGAGAGCCGGGGGTGACCTGATATTCAGCTGGGAATGACTACAACAGTAAATAAACACAAGACATATATATACTCTATTAGCCACAACACAACCAGGCTTATATTTAATATGCCACAAATTAATCCTGCATAAAAACACCTACGTGTTTGTTATGCTAGCTCCTAGCTCCTATGCTAGCTCCTAGCTCCATAGAACAAGCCAATACAATTCAAACACCTGATCAACACACACAATCACTCAGCCCAAAAGACCGTTTACCTAACCCAAGGTTCATAAAGCTTATATATTTTTAAAAAGTTACGTACGTGACGCGCACATACGGTCAAGTTATCGAATGTTTAGCAGCCAAGGCTGCATACTCACGGTACCTGATATTCAGCTGGGAATGACTACAACAGTAAATAAACACAAGACATATATATACTCTATTAGCCACAACACAACCAGGCTTATATTTAATATGCCACAAATTAATCCTGCATAATAACACCTGCGTGTTTGTTATGCTAGCTCCTAGCTCCTCTGCTAGCTCCTAGCTCCATAGAACACGCCAATACAATTCAAACACCCGATCAACACACACAATCACTCAGCCCAAAAGACCGTTCACCTAACCCAAGGTTCATAAAGCTTATATATTTTTAAAAAGTTACGTACGTGACGCGCACGTACGGTACGGTACGTGTTATGCTAGCTCCTAGCTCCTCTGCTAGCTCCTAGCTCCATAGAACACGCCAATACAATTCAAACACATGATCAACACACACAATCACTCAGCCCAAAAGACCGTTCACCTAACCCAAGGTTCATAAAGCTTATATATTTAAAAAAAGTTACGTACATACGCAAAAAAAAGCCAAAGCTGCATACTCACAGTAGCACGTCTGCGTCTTTGTCATCCAAATCAAAGTAATCCTGGTAAGAGTCTGTGTTGTCCCAGTTCTCTACAGGCGTCTGTGTATCCAAATCAAAAGTCCTCCTGGTTAGAGTCTCTGTTATCCGAGTTCTTCCATCTTGACTGCATCTTTCGGGAATGTAAACAAAGAAGCGCCGGCTGTGTACTGTTGTGGCTGACTACGTTCGAAAAATACGTCCATTTCGCACCGACAACTTTCTTCTTTGCTTGCTCGGCTTCCTTCTCCATAATGCAATGAACATGATTGAAACAGATTCACGAACACAGATGTCCAGAATACTGTGGAATTATGAAATGAAAACAGAGCTTTTTCGTATTGGCTTCAATGTGGAAGGCATACCCGTGTTCGCCGGGCTACGTCACGCGCATACGTCATCCTCAGAGGCGTTTCGAACCGGAAGTTTAGCGGCAAATTTAAAATGTCACTTTATAAGTTAACCCGGCCGTATTGGCATGTGTTATAATGTTAAGATTTCATCATTGATATATAAACTATCAGACTGCGTGGTCGGTAGTAGTGGGTTTCAGTAGGCCTTTAAAATAAGTATATTCTCACTAATAACAAGTGCAATTTTCTTGGTAGAAAAAATATGAGACCTTTTTTCTCAATATGTTGAAAAATATTCCTAAATGAAGTAAATGCTAGTGCCATTATCTGAAAAAAATGATATGCATACATCATGATTTTTTTTCATGCTATAAGTAAGAAATTAATACTTTAAAAAAGTAGTTTTATACTTGAGAGTGTTGATGACACAGCTTTGCAACAGTTGATTGTGGGGGGGGGGGGGGGGGGCGTGGCCTGCAGACCTGCAGCAAAGCGGGGTGTTTCAGGACCGGCTTGGAGATCAGCGGCAGGTGTGTAGATTGGTTGGTGAAGCACGAGGGGAGCGAGAGCAAGACAGACCACTCTGAAGGAAAACCATTCATGTGCTCGATCGAGGAAAAAAACAATTGCTGAAAAGCACACAAAGACTTTGCACGATCTAACACGTTTATTGTAACATAAACATTATTGTTAACTCTGAAAAGGAGTGGTGATGTCGGTGTCTGGTGGTCCAAAGAACCCAGATGAGCAAGACCTCCACATTGATATTCTAGTTTCAAGCATGTTTTACTCAATATAGCTCATCAAATCTCAGCAACAAGCTGTAATATTTTACTGAGATCATTTAGGAGCAAAACCCTTAAAACAAGTAAAACACTCTAACATAAAATCTGCTTAGTGAGAAGAATGATCTTATCAGACAGAAAATAAGCAAATATCACCCTTATTTGACATATTCCATCTTACTTAGATTTCAGTTTTTGCAGTGTAACTTAGACTATTTGGAACGTTCATAAATGAGTATCATTATTAGGATGGAGTAAGAAATAAAACTTCTTCAGAAACTTTTTTTTTCAGAAACTTTGTATTTTTCAACACTGCACTGCAAAAAGATGAAATATCTCAAATAAGGGTGATTTTTGCATATTTTCTGTCCGATAAGATCATTTTTCTCACTAAGCAGATTTTATGTTAGAGTGTTTTACTTGTTTTAAGGGTTTTGGTTGCCATCCAAGCAACCTTATCATGGACGCCCCTGCTTATTTCAGCAAGACAATGCCTATACACCGTAACACCCAAGTGTCCGAGTCAGATCCGGCCCGTGAATGATCAATCTATGGCCCCTGGGATGATATTTGATTAGTATCAGAAGCGGCCCGCAGGCCACAGCCGCCTGCTGCTGTTTTGCACGCACCAATACTCCATCTGTGTTGGCGCTAGGAATTTTCAAAATGGGGTTCCGGGGGACCCCATCAAGTAATAAAAATGGGGCTCCACAGTAAGGAAGACTTCAGAAAACCACTGTCAGTAGCTACAGTTGGTCGCTACATCTGTAAGTGCAAGTTCAAACTCTACTGTGCAAAGCCAAAGCCATTTATCAACAACACCCAGAAACGCCGCCGGCTTCGCTGGGCCCGAGCTCATCTAAGATGGACCGATGCAAAGTGGAAAAGTGTTCAATACTAGGATGGAGTAAAAAATAAAACTTCTTCAGAAACTTTTTTTTTCAGAAACTTTGTATTTTTCAACACTGCACCGCAAAAACTGAAATCTAACTAAGATGAAATATCTCAAATAAGGGTGATATTTGCTTATTTTCTGTCCGATAAGATCATTCTTCTCTCTAAGCAGATTTTATGTTAAGAGTGTTTTACTTGTTTTAAGGGTTTCCGTTGCCATCCAAGCAACCTTATCATGGACGCCCCTGCTTATTCCAGCAAGACAATGCCTATACACCGTAACACCCAAGTGTCAGAGTCAGATTCGGCCCGTGAATGATCAATCTATGGCCCCCGGGATGATATTTGATTAGTATCAGAAGCGGCCCGCAGGCCACAGCCGCCTGCTGCTGTTTTGCACGCACCAATACTCTTGTGTTGGCGCTAGGAATTTTCCAAATGGGGTCCCGGGGGACCCCATCAAGTCATAAAAATGGGGCTCCACAGTAAACACAGGAAGACTTCAGAAAACCACTGTCAGTAGCTACAGTTGGTCGCTATATCTGTAAGTGCAAGTTAAAACTCTACTATGCAAAGCCAAAGCCATTTATCAACAACACCCAGAAACGCCGCCGGCTTCGCTGGGCCCGAGCTCATCTAAGATGGACTGATGCAAAGTGGAAAAGTGTTCATTACTAGGATGGAGTAAAAAATAAAACTTCTTCAGAAACTTTTTTTTCAGAAACTTTGTATTTTTCAACACTGCACCGCAAAAACTGAAATCTAAGTAAGATGAAATATGTCAAATAAGGGTGATATTTGCTTATTTTCTGTCTGATTAGATCCTTCTTCAGATTTTACTATGTACTGCTTTTATATTTCCTGTATCATGTTGTGGATGTTACCCTCCAGTGGGTTCCTCAGACCACCAAATACTGCCACGAGAGCCCGGATCAGGGTTACAACATTGTTTTATTTTCATAAAATCGTCCAAGGGTTTTGCTTTCCAGCAAAACGTTCTCTCTGCGTCCGTCTCTTGCTCTCTCGCTCTCTCGCTCCCACTCCAGCTCCAACAACGTGTCTCGCTCCGGCTGCTGCTAATAAAGGCGATTAGATAACAAGGCCCACCTGGGCCATCTACGCACCTGTCGCTGTCTCCGAGGCCGGACCTGGCACACCCCGTTCCGCGGCAAGCCCGCAGGCCACGCCCCCTTCCACATATGTATTATTACTTTGAACTGTTTTATATTTCATTTTTTATCCTGCACTGCAAAAACTGAAATCTAAGTAAGATGAAATATATCAAATAAGGGTGATACTTGCTTATTTTCTGTCTGATAAGAATTCTTCTCACGAAGCAGATTTTATGTTAGTGTTTTACTTGTTTTAAGTGTTTTGGTCCTAAATGATCTCAGTAAGATATTACAGCTTGTTGCTGAGATTTGATGAGCTATATTGAGTAAAACATGCTTGAAACTAGAATATCAAGTGTTGCAAAGCTGTGTCATCAACACTCACAAGTAGAAAACTACTTTTTTTAAAGTCATCATTTCTTATTTCAAGCATGAAAAAAAAAAAATCATGATTTTGACACAATTGTGTCTCATAATTAAAACAGATGACAGCCAAATGGACTTATTTTCAATAAAACAAAAAAACCGACAGTTAATATTTCAACATTTAACATGAATTTTGAACAGAAATAGTTCATGCACATTCAGATAAATTCTTCAAAATTACAATGAAAAATGTAAAATGCTGTATATATGTGCACAAATTGACTAAAAGAGCACGCACTTGGTGCGATGATGTCATGTTATCCATGGAAAAATGCATTTTTAGACCATATGATTTGCCTGAGCGGGTCGTAGACCCCGAGAGTAACAAGCGCTTGCCTTGTTGCTTTTCCATTAAGAACAATAAATTAGTTTTTAGTATAAGTTTGCTGGTTTCAAGAAATGTAATGCCGAGCGCTTATCATTATGTCAAGATAATGGCACTAGCATTTACTTCATTTAAGAACATTTTTCAACATATTGAGCAAAAAGGTCTAATTTTTTTTTTCTACTAAGAAAAGTGCACTTGTTATTAGTGAGAATATACTTATTTTAAGCTATTTTTGGGTTCATTGAAGTTAGCTAATTTTACTTGTTTTGGAAAGTCTTGACAAGCCACATTTTTTTGTTCTATTGGCAGATAATTTTGCTTAGTTCAAATAAAATACCCCTCATTTTTGTATTTTTTTTTCTTGTTTATGAACACTGAATTTTTGCAGTGTGTAAAGCGTCTGTGACTACACTGAAAAGCGCTATACCAAATAAAATGTATTATTATTATTATTATTATTATTATAAAGGCGCATCATCCATTTTTGGAGAAAATGAAAGGATTCAAACAGAATTTGTAAAAAAAAAAAACCGCACGGCTTTTTTTGCGCACACATTTTTATTCAATTAAATGATCAGCATAATTAGACGTTAAGGGAAAAAAATAAAAAGTTCACAAACATTTTCGCCAAAGAGGGGAGAAAGTGCAGCTCAGTGCTGGCTTCCAGAAAGGGCTGCAATAAGTGAGCAGTGACTCCGGACCACAGTTAATACGTCTAAATAGATTTGAGCGCCGGCGCCACCGAGCTAACACGCTGGCGCCAACACGCTGCAAAACAAAACCAACTCAGAATTGCTTTAATTCTACCTGCTGGCTTTGAAAGTGAGAATGGGAAGTGACAATATATACACACACGCACATATATATATACAGTATATATATTTTTTTTTTATTTTTTTATTTTTACACCCACACACTGCTTGGCTTAGGTGCCCGCCTGCAGCTTCATCGGGTGGGTGGGGGCAGCAAGGTTGCGGGGCTGCAATATTAAACCATCAATCACCGCACCCCAAATTAGGCATTTTACATCACACAAGCACTTAGGGCTCCCTCTCCCCTCTCCCACAGGTGGGATCCAAGCCCGGGGAGGAGAGATTACATCACATAAGCAATGATGAGGGGCAGCCGGAGCCATGAATACATTACACCATCACTTCCAACACAATAATCAATCATAATGAATAAATATCACATTAAGTTGTTATTTCTCCACTCGCCCGTCTACACAAAGTATGCCCGTGTTAAAGTTTCAATAAGGTCGGCTTCCAGTGCAGGCAGAAGAAGTGATTTACATTCTGCAATATTCTCTGCTGTGAAGATTGCCTGAGAAAATAGAGAAGACCTCAACTTCCATCCGTCGTCCACCGGAGTCAAACTAGTTTTCATTGAGTGGATTTTTTCTCATTGCAAAAAAACTATCTGTAGATTTACAGTAAAAAAAAAAACAATTTAAAAAATGGCAACTTAGTCACCGGAATTGAACTTCAAAATACAACTTTAAAAAAAAAAAATTAAATTTTTTTTTTTTTTTAAATTTAAAAAAATAAATAAAAAAAATTTAAAAAAAAATTAAAAAAATTTTAAAAAATAAAATAAAATACAAAACCCAAAACCAGTGAAGTTGTCACGTTGTGTAAATGGTAAATAAAAACAGAATACATCCATCCATCCATTTTCTAACGCTTGTCCCTTTCGGGGTTGCAGGTGCATGTCTTTGGAGGTGGGAGGGGCCTATCCCCAGGTGCATGTCTTTGGAGGTGGGAGGGGCCTATCCCCAGGTGCATGTCTTTGGAGGTGGGAGGGGGCCTATCCCCAGGTGCATGTCTTTGGAGGTGGGAGGGGCCTATCCCCAGGTGCATGTCTTTGGAGATGGGAGGGGCCTATCTCCTTTTTTTTTTTTTTTTTGGAGGTGGGAGGGGCCTCTCCCCAGGTGCATGTCTTTGGAGGTGGGAGGGGCCTATCCCCAGGTGCATGTCTTTGGAGGCGGGAGGGGCCTATCTATCCCCAGGTGCATGTCTTTGGAGGTGGGAGGGGCCTATCCCCAGGTGCATGTCTTTGGAGATGGGAGGGGCCTATCTCCTTTTTTTTTTTTTTTTTTGGAGGTGGGAGGGGCCTATCCCCAGGTGCATGTCTTTGGAGGTGGGAGGGGCCTATCCCTAGGTGCATGTCTTTGAAGGTGGGAGGAAGCCGTAGTCCCCGGAGGGAACCCACGCAGTCACGGGGAGAACATGCAAACTCCACACAGAAAGATCACGAGCCAGACAGTAACCTTGCGTATACTTTAGAGTAGTCCGTGTACAGCTGGAAAGGCCGCGTAGATGAACAAAGCACTGCAAATGACTCCTCGTCCAGATGCAGTCCAAGCTGTACAAGTTGGTGTTATTTACAGCCACCACGTCCACTGCAGGCGTGTTCTTGTTACCCAGAGCATCTGCGCTCAGGATTTCATTAACGAGCGCAGAGCAGCAGAGGTGAAAGTACGCCATAGCAGCAGCAAAGCAGCAGCCTCTAAGTAGAGGTGAAAGTACGCCATAGCAGCGGCAAAGTAGAAATAAAAGACAGTCAGGATTTTAGGGAGGAAGTTAATGACGCTCGTGCTTGTATTTATCCCAATTTGCTGCCCTTGGAAAGGTTTTCAGCTGACAAAGGCAAAAACATCATTTTATATAATTTATGTAATTAACAATTTCTGCACAAAATGAACACAAACGTAAAAAAAAGAAAGTCCATTATTGCGCGAAATTAACTAATTATTTCGGTTTAGTACCACCAAACTTGAGAAAAAAATGTACCGTATTTTCCGGACCGTAGGCCGCACCGGATTATAAGGCGCACTGCGGATAGGCGGGTGTATTCAGGTCTTTTTTTTTCATACAAAAGGCGCACCGGATTATAAGGCGCATTAGGTTGCTGGGAGTTACAATAGACCAGGGGTCACCAACCTTTTTGAAAGCAAGAGCTACTTCTTGGGTAGTGATTAATGCGAAGGGCTACCAGTTTGATACACACTTCAATAAATTGCCAGAAATAGCCAATTTGCTCAATTTACCTTTAACTCTATGTTATTATTAATAATTAATGATATTTACACTTAATTGAACGGTTTAAAAGAGGAGAAAGCACGAAAAAAAAGACAATTAAATTTTGAAACATAGTTTATCTTCAATTTCGACTCTTTAAAATTCAAAATTCAACCGAAAAAAAAGAAGAGAAAAACTAGCTAATTCGAATCTTTTTGAAAAAATTCAAAAAAATAATTTATGGAACATCATTAGTAATTTTTCCTGATTAAGATTAATTTTAGAATTTTGATGACATGTTTTAAATAGGTTAAAATCCAATCTGCACTTTGTTAGAATATATAACAAATTGGACGAAGCTATATTTCTAACAAAGACAAATCATTATTTCTTCTAGATTTTACAGAACAAAAATTTTAAAAGAAATTCAAAAGACTTTGAAATAAGATTTAAATTTGATTCTACAGATTTTCTAGATTTGCCAGAATAATTTTTTTGAATTTTAATCATAATAAGTTTGAAGAAATATTTCAGAAATATTCTTCGTCGAAAAAACAGAAGCTAAAATGAAGAATTAAATTAAAATGTATTTATTATTCTTTACAATAAAAAAAAAAAATACTTGAACATTGATTTAAATTGTCAGGAAAGAAGAGGAAGGGATTTAAAAGGTATATGTGCTTAAAAATTCTAAAATCATTTTTAAAGTTGTATTTTTTCTCTAAAATTGTCTTTCTGAAAGTTATAAGAAGCAAAGTAAAAAAATTAATGAATTTATTTAAACAAGTGAAGACCAAGTCTTTAAATATTTTCTTGGATTTACAGCCCTTTGAGACACTTGTGATTTAGGGCTATATAAAGAAACATTGATTGATTGATTGATTGATTTTCAAATTCTATTTGAGTTTTGTCTCTCTTAGAATTAAAAATGTTGGGCAAAGCGAGACCAGCTTGCTAGTAAATAAATACAATTTAAAAAATAGAGGCAGCTCACTGGTAAGTGCTGCTATTTGAGCTATTTTTAGAACAGGCCAGCGGGCTACTCATCTGGTCCTTACGGGCTACCTGGTGCCCGCGGGCACCGTGTTGGTGACCCTTGCAATAGATGAATGTCATGGCTTGGTAAAAGGATTGGACTCAAATGCAGAGTAGGGAACTTGACAGGCTTTTATTTTTGGCAGCTTCCTTTCACCTCCAAAGTCAAGGAATACAATACTATAATTAACCAAAAAACTACTCGATGAAAAAAGGTTCCAAAAAATAGGAACAACTGAAAATCACTCCGAACGGAGGAGAACACAAAACCAAAGACGAACTAATAATTGGCGCAGTAAATGCTATAAAATGTATAAACAAAAAACGCTCCAACGGGAGGAATAAATAACAGCTATGAAAAATTCTACACCAGGGGTCCCCAACGCGGTGCCCGCGGGCACCAGGTAGCCCGTAAGGACCAGATGAGTAGCCCGCTGGCCTGTTCTAAAAATAGCTCAAATAGCAGCCTCTATTTTTTTAATTTTATTTATTTACTAGCAAGCTGGTCTCGCTTTGCCCGACATTTTTAATTCTAAGAGAGACAAAACTCAAATAGAATTTGAAAATCCAAGAAAATATTTTAAAGACTTGGTCTTCACTTGTTTAAATAAATTCTTTTTTTTTTTTTACTTTGCTTCTTATAACTTTCAGAAAGACAATTTTAGAGAAAAAATACAACCTTAAAAATGATTTTAGGATTTTTAAACACATATACCTTTTTACCTTTTAAATTCCTTCCTCTTCTTTCCTGACAATGTAAATCAATGTTCAAGTAATTTTTTTTTTATTGTAAAGAATAATAAATACATTTTAATTTAATTCTTAATTTTAGCTTCTGTTTTTTCGACGAAGAATATTTGTGAAATATTTCTTCAAACTTATTATGATTAAAATTCAAAAAAATTATTCTGGCAAATCTAAAAAATCTGTAGAATCACATTTAAATCTTATTTCAAAGTCTTTTGAATTTCTTTTAAAATTTTTGTTCTGGAAAATCTAGAAGAAAAAAGGTTTTGTCTTTGTTAGAAATATAGCTTGGTCCAATTTGTTATATATTCTAACAAAGTGCAGATTGGATTTTAACCTATTTAAAACATGTCATCAAAATTCTAAAATTAATCTTAATCGGGAAAAATTACTAATGATGTTCCATGAATTCTTTTTTTAATTTTTTCAAAAAGATTCCAATTAGCTAGTTTTTCTCTTCTTTTTTTCGGTTGAATTTAAAGAGTCGAAATTGAAGATAAACTATGTTTCAAATTTTAATTGTCATTTTTTTCATGTTTTCTCCTCTTTTAAACCGTTCAATTAAGTGTAAATATCATTAATTATTAATAATAACAGAGTTAAAGGTAAATTGAGCAAATTGGCTATTTCTGGCAATTTATTTAAGTGTGTATCAAACTGGTAGCCCTTCGCATTAATCACTACCCAAGAAGTAGCTCTTGGTTTCAAAAAGGTTGGTGACCCCTGTTCTACACTATCTTATTTAATAAAGTTTAACAAAAATAGTCACTCAAAAATTGAGGAAATTAACTAATAACTCACCACTTCGGCTGAATAAAGTCAATAACAAAAAATCACTCTACTGAGGAGGAAAAAGGAAAACTCAAAATAGCCACAAAGGGATTCAAGAACATGGAACATAGACTGGAGACAAGGCATGGACATGGACATGGATGCTGGCAAGTACGAACGAACGAGACAATCTGGCACAGAACAAACGGAGGAGTGGGCTTATAAGACACATGAGGGTAATAGGGAACAGGTGGAAACAATCAGGGAACAGGGATGACGTCAGACTGATGACACAATAGGAAGGGCAAGTGACCTGAAACGAGAGGAGAGTTACTTTTCAAACTAAAACATGCAAATCACAAGACAGAAAAAAACCAAGACAAGACATCCCTCACCGCGGTGTGACAATGAAAGACTATCTTGGGCCACTCACATGAACAACATAGTAACACAAGTGAGCAGAAGCATCTCAATCATAAGAAGAAGTGCCTATTTTTTAACTAACTCAATGTCATGTCGGTGTGATTATATTTTGTTTTAGTCATGTTCTGCAGCATCGCGTGGACATCGGGGGCGGTACCTCTGGATTGGCAGACCGGGGTGGTGGTTCCTCTCTTTAAGAAGGGGAACCGGAGGGTGTGTTCTAACTATCGTGGGATCACACTCCTCAGCCTTCCCGGTAAGGTCTATTCAGGTGTGCTGGAGAGGAGGCTACGCCGGATAGTCGAACCTCGGATTCAGGAGGAACAGTGTGGTTTTCGTCCTGGTCGTGGAACTGTGGACCAGCTCTATACTCTCGGCAGGGTCCTTGAGGGTGCATGGGAGTTTGCCCAACCAGTCTACATGTGTTTTGTGGACTTGGAGAAGGCATTCGACCGTGTCCCTCGGGAAGTCCTGTGGGGAGTGCTCAGAGAGTATGGGGTATCGGACTGTCTGATTGTGGCGGTCCGCTCCCTGTATGATCAGTGCCAGAGTTTGGTCCGCATTGCCGGCAGTAAGTCGGACACGTTTCCAGTGAGGGTTGGACTCCGCCAAGGCTGCCCTTTGTCACCCATTCTGTTCATAACTTTTATGGACAGAATTTCTAGGCGCAGTCAAGGCATTGAGGGGATCTGGTTTGGTGGCTGCAGGATTAGGTCTCTGCTTTTTGCAGATGATGTGGTCCTGATGGCTTCATCTGGCCAGGATCTTCAGCTCTCGCTGGATCGGTTCGCAGCTGAGTGTGAAGCGACTGGGATGAGAATCAGCACCTCCAAGTCCGAATCCATGGTTCTCGCCCGGAAAAGGGTGGAGTGCCATCTCCGGGTTGCGGAGGAGACCCTGCCCCAAGTGGAGGAGTTCAAGTACCTCGGAGTCTTGTTCACGAGTGAGGGAAGAGTGGATCGTGAGATCGACAGGTGGATCGGTGCGGCGTCTTCAGTAATGCGGACACTGTATCGATCCGTTGTGGTGAAGAAGGAGCTGAGCCGGAAGGCAAAGCTCTCAATTTACCGGTCGATCTACGTTCCCGTCCTCACCTATGGTCATGAGCTTTGGGTTATGACCGAAAGGACAAGATCACGGGTACAAGCGGCCGAAATGAGTTTCCTCCGCCGGGTGGCGGGTCTCTCCCTTAGAGATAGGGTGAGAAGCTCTGCCATCCGGGGGGAGCTCAAAGTAAAGCCGCTGCTCCTCCACATGGAGAGGAGCCAGATGAGGGGGTTCGGGCATCTGGTCAGGATGCCACCCGAACGCCTCCCTAGGGAGGTGTTTAGGGCACGTCCGACCGGTAGGAGGCCACGGGGGAGACCCAGGACACGTTGGGAAGACTATGTCTCCCGGCTGGCCTGGGAACGCCTCGGAATCCCCCGGGAGGAGCTGGACGAAGTGGCTGGGGAGAGGGAAGTCTGGGCTTCCCTGCTTAAGCTGTTGCCCCCGCGACCCGACCTCGGATAAGCGGAAGAAGATGGATGGATGGATGGATGTTCGGTTTTGTTTTTGGACTCTTTGTGCACTTTTGTTTGTTTTGTCACCATAGCAACCCATTAGTTTTCACCTGTCATGTCACGCATCTGTTTTCCCATTCAGACTCACACACCTGTTGTCAATCATGTCTGTATTATTTCAAGCCCATTGTTTTCAGTTAGTCTGCCTGGCGACATCACACTTTATGATCACTCTTCTTCATGCCATGTTCACAGTCCCATGCCTAGCAGGTTTTTGTTTCATGTTTATAGTTCTCCGCCTTTGTGCAAAGTCTTTTGTTTTCATTAGCCAAGGTTTGTACCTTCCGCCATTGTGCGCGCCTTTTCTTTGTTTCTTCTTTGATAGATTAATTAAAAAATGTACTCACATTCACGTCTTGCTCGCGCCAACTTTCCTGTTGCCTTCCGGAAAAACAAACCCCAAGGACCAATTCATGACACACAACTACTAAGAAAGTTATACAATCCCTTGCATTGTCACATCTTGACTACTGCCCAGCAATCTGCTCTAATGCATCTAAACAAGAACTCAATAAAATCCAGTTTACCCAAAACCGAGCTGCCAGACTAGCTCCCCATTGCTCGTTTAGGACCGGCATTGAGATCATGCAGAATGAATTGTCATGGATGAGAGTTGCTGAAACACTAGCTTGTAGTTTAATTCTATTTTTTTTTTTTTAATCTATACATACCAAAAACCTTCTTATCAATCAATCAATGTTTATTTATACAGCCCTAAATCACAAAAGTCTCAAAGGGCTGCACAAGCCACAACGACATCCTCGGCACAGAGCCCACACAAGGGACATCGAAGAGAATGACTATGAGAAACCTTGGAGGGGACCGCATATGTGGGTAACCCCCCTCTAAGTACAGTCCCTAGTGGATCCACATACAACAGTGAGAGTCCAGTCCATAGTGGGGCCAGCAGGAGACCATCTCGAGCGGAGACAGGTCAGTAGCGCAGAGACGTCCCCAACCGATGCACAGGCGAGCGGTCCACCCCGGGTCTCAGCTCTGGACAGCCAGCATCTCATCCATGGTCACCGGAACCGGAATAACCCGGCGAGGGGGCAAAGGAGAAAAGAAAACGGCAGATCAACTGGTCTAAAAAAAGGGGGGTCTATTTAAAGGCTAGAGTATACAAATGAGTTTTAAGATGGGACTTAAATGCTTCTACTGAGGTAGCATCTCTAACTTTTACCGGGAGGGCATTCCAGAGTACTGGAGCCCGAACAGATCTGTAATTGTAAATGTTGCTTGCTAGTGAAAGTCACAACTATGGTACCAGGCTAGCCCTAAGAGGTGCTCTCACCCGTCTTGAACCCAGAATTGATGTTTTGAAAAAGACTGTTATGTATCTGTAACAGTTTCTGGCTGTCGTGCGGGTTCCAAGGACCACCAAGGCAGGACATGGTTGAGCAGGGTTGTGGCTTTGTTTATTTTTTCAAATAAACCTCAGTGCAGGTCGCTTTTCAGCTCCTCTTCTCTGCTCGCTCTTCGGCTCGCTTTTCAGTTTGCCGCGTCGACGTCTGCCTCTGGCTCTCTTCCTCTCTTCCTCTCTTCCTCTTTCGCGCTGCATGTGCTGCTGCTTCTCCCACTCTTTCCTCCGTGCCCTTTTCTACCGCTGCCCTTTTATACAGCGAGAGGAGATTACCGAATTTTGTCCACGCACCTGCAGTCCATTTCAATACGGTTGCTCTACCCACTACGCCAGAAACCTGAGGGTTGCAGGTTCGCTCCCCGCCTCTTACCATCCAAAAATCGCTGCCGTTGTGTCCTTGGGCGGGACACTTCACCCTTGCCCCCGGTGCCACTCACACTGGTGAATCGAATGATGAATGGTAGGTGGTGGTCGGAGGGGCCGTTGGCACAAATTGCAGCCACGCTTCCGTCAGTCTACCCCAGGGCAGCTGTGGCTATGAAAGTAGCTTACCACCACCAGGTGTGAATGAATGATGGGTTCTACATGTAAAGCGACTTTGGGTACTTAGAAAAGCGCTATATAAATCCCAGGTATTATTATTATTATTATTATTATTATTTCAACGCGGTTCCGCCGGCCACGCCTCCTCGTCGCCATCTTGGAGTGGGCCCGGTGTGCCCTGCCTCGCTGTCGGACTAAAAATAAAATAAGTCTTGAACCTGCTCAACCATGTCATTCCTTGGTGGTCCTTGGAACCTGCACGACGGCTTGAGACTGTCACACTTATACGTCTATTTTTATATTGCTCTTTTTATCTTTGGTATGAACGTTATTATGTAAAGTCAAAGTTATTTATATATTTTTTTTTTGGTTCTTTGTTGCTGTTTTTGTATTACAGCATTGTATTATTTGATCACGTTGTACTGCATTGTAATCTTTTGTTTTGTGACTGTGTGATGTTTTTTGGCCTGGACCCCAGGAAGAATAGTATCCACTGCGGTGTAGACTAATGGGGATCCTTAATAAACTAAATGCCAAATAAAATTGCTTTGAGGTCGGTAAGCGCGACCAAAATGTTTCCGTACATTAGGCGCACCGGGTAATAAGGCGCGCCGTCGAGTTTTGAGAGAAAAACAAGATTTAGAGTCCTGAAAATACGGTATATAAAAAGTGGACACATGTATCTCTCATGTGTGACTGCCATCATATTGCAGTCTACACGTATCTCTTATGTGTGACTGCCGTCATATTGCAGTCTGCACGTATCTCTTATGTGTGACTGCCATCATATTGCAGTCTATATGTATCTCTTATGTGTGACTGCCATCATATTGCAGTCCACACTTATCTCTTATGTGTGACTGCCATCATATTGCAGTCTATACGTATCCCTTTATGTGTGACTGCCATCATATTGCAGTCTACACGTATCTCTTATGTGTGACTGCCATCATATTGCAGTCCACACGTATCCCTTTATGTGTGACTGCCATCATATTGCAGTCTACACGTATCTCTTATGTGTGACTGCCATCATATTGCAGTCTACACGTATCTCTTATGTGTGACTGCCATCATATTGCAGTCTACACGTATCTCTTATGTGCGACTGCCATCGTATTGCAGTCTACACGTATCTCTTATGTGTGACTGCCATCATATTGCAGTCTACACGTATCTCTTATGTGCGACTGCTGTCATATTGCAGTCTACACGTATCTCTTATGTGCGACTGCCATCATATTGCAGTCTACACGTATCTCTTATGTGTGACTGCCATCATATTGCAGTCTACACGTATCTCATATGTGCGACTGCCATCATATTGCAGTCTACACGTATCTCTTATGTGTGACTGTTATCACTTTAAAAGCCACAAAGTTAGCTATGGCGGAGCTAAAGTGCCAGGACGACATCACGTTTACGCTTTTTGTTACGGCTCAGACTCCCACGGGCGTTTACTCTCCGCTGCGGGCGCACCTCCGCACGGCTGCAGGGTATCTGTAATCAGCGCACCTGCCTGGGACGAACGAGCTGCCTTCATAAGCCCGCACAACCTGCCGTGCCGCGCCGGAGTATATAACCTTCTGTTCGCGTACATCTGCCTTTGTTCCACGTGTCGAGCTGTGCGTCTCGACATACCTCGGTTCTCCTCCTGCTTCCCGGACGGCCTCTTGGATCTCGTCTCTCGTTCAACACTTGGTAACACACACTTCAGCTAACTACACAGCATACACTTTTGGATCTAGTTCACACTACATTTCCTTGGTTTATATTATTATAGTTTTATTATTATATGTGTGGTCTTGAACATTCCTTCCCCTGGTGTCTGAGCCGTCATCTCCTCCTGAAAGAACGGAAAGAACAGCACATTTGGGGGAGGGGATTGATAGGAAAGCTTATGAAAGCCGCCGCTTTCAATCATGGCGAGATTTTTTTTTTTAGAATCTGGTTATGTTGGCGGAGATAAGCTTCGCGCGTGGGCGAACCGCTCCTCTCCGTGCTTCTGACCCCGCCGATGCAATACCACCGTAACCTCGCCGGCAACTTTTTCTACAGGAGGAAAAGGTAATCATGAGCAGAAAGAACGTTGGTAGGTTCTGAGTAGGAGGAGAAGAGGCACCGGGAGGCACAACAACATATCTTAAGGAAACCGGAGAAGTAGCGGCGAGAAGCCTTTTCTGGAAACATGCCGGAGGACTAATTAAAAATAAGTGCTGGTTATCTAACGGAATACATGAAATGATGCATTTTATTTAGAGACGCAATGTCTCCTACACCTGCTGGTGCAATGTCTCCTACACCTGCTGGTGCAATGTCTCCTACACCTGCTGGTGCAATGTCTCCTACACCTCCTGGTGCAATGTCTCCTACACCTGCTGGTGCAATGTCTCCTACACCTGCTGGTGCAATGTCTCCTACACCTGCTGGTGCAATGTCTCCTACACCTGCTGGTGCAATGTCTCCTACACCTGCCGGTGCAATGTCTCCTACACCTCCTGGTGCAATGTCTCCTACACCTGCTGGTGCAATGTCTCCTACACCTGCTGGTGCAATGTCTCCTACACCTGCCGGTGCAATGTCTCCTACACCTGCTGGTGCAATGTCTCCTACACCTGCCGGTGCAATGTCTCCTACACCTGCTGGTGCAATGTCTCCTACACCTGCTGGTGCAATGTCTCCTACACCTGCCGGTGCAATGTCTCCTACACCTGCTGGTGCAATGTCTCCTACACCTGCTGGTGCAATGTCTCCTACACCTGCTGGTGCAATGTCTCCTACACCTGCTGGTGCAATGTCTCCTACACCTGCTGGTGCAATGTCTCCTACACCTGCTGGTGCAATGTCTCCTACACCTGCTGGTGCAATGTCTCCTACACCTGCTGGTGCAATGTCTCCTACACCTGCCGGTGCAATGTCTCCTACACCTGCTGGTGCAATGTCTCCTACACCTGCCGGTGCAATGTCTCCTACACCTGCTGGTGCAATGTCTCCTACACCTGCTGGTGCAATGTCTCCTACACCTGCTTGTGCAATGTCTCCTACACCTGCCGGTGCAATGTCTCCTACACCTGCTTGTGCAATGTCTCCTACACCTGCTGGTGCAATGTCTCCTACACCTGCTGGTGCAATGTCTCCTACACCTGCTGGTGCAATGTCTCCTACACCTGCCGGTGCAATGTCTCCTACACCTGCCGGTGCAATGTCTCCTACACCTGCTGGTGCAATGTCTCCTACACCTGCGGGTGCAATGTCTCCTACACCTGCTGGTGCAATGTCTCCTACACCTGCTGGTGCAATGTCTCCTACACCTGCTTGTGCAATGTCTCCTACACCTGCTGGTGCAATGTCTCCTACACCTGCTGGTGCAATGTCTCCTACACCTGCTGGTGCAATGTCTCCTACACCTGCTGGTGCAATGTCTCCTACACCTGCTGGTGCAATGTCTCCTACACCTGCCGGTGCAATGTCTCCTACACCTGCCGGTGCAATGTCTCCTACACCTGCCGGTGCAATGTCTCCTACACCTGCCGGTGCAATGTCTCCTACACCTGCTGGTGCAATGTCTCCTACACCTGCTGGTGCAATGTCTCCTACACCTGCTGGTGCAATGTCTCCTACACCTGCTGGTGCAATGTCTCCTACACCTGCTGGTGCAATGTCTCCTACACCTGCTGGTGCAATGTCTCCTACACCTGCTGGTGCAATGTCTCCTACACCTGCTTGTGCAATGTCTCCTACACCTGCTTGTGCAATGTCTCCTACACCTGCTGGTGCAATGTCTCCTACACCTGCTGGTGCAATGTCTCCTACACCTTCCGGTGCAATGTCTCCTACACCTGCTGGTGCAATGTCTCCTACACCTGCTGGTGCAATGTCTCCTACACCTGCCGGTGCAATATCTCCTACACCTGCCGGTGCAATGTCTCCTACACCTGCTGGTGCAATGTCTCCTACACCTGCCGGTGCAATGTCTCCTACACCTGCCGGTGCAATGTCTCCTACACCTGCTGGTGCAATGTCTCCTACACCTGCCGGTGCAATGTCTCCTACACCTGCGGGTGCAATGTCTCCTACACCTGCTGGTGCAATGTCTCCTACACCTGCCGGTGCAATGTCTCCTACACCTGCTGGTGCAATGTCTCCTACACCTGCTGGTGCAATACGGTGTCTCCGTCACCTCCCACCTCAATTGACTTCACCTGTCTCCTCTTCAAGGAGCCTTAATGAAGCCACATTCATCACAGCACAACTCTAACTATAGCAATTATTGCACTGATGTGTGTGTGCATCACTCACCATCTCTCTCCTAGTGTGTGCGTGTTAGGGTTACACGGTATACCAGTACTAGTATAGTACCGCAATACCAATCAATCATGTTCGGTACTCTACCGCCTCTAAAAAGTACCAGTCCGCCACCCCCCGCCCCCGTCACGTCGTGACATTGCTGGTTTTTACAAGCAGAAGAGCATGTTCGGCAGCGCGCACACACAGAGTACTTACAAGCAGACACAGTGTGTAGACAGAAAAGGGAGAATGGACGAATTTTGGTGTAGAAACTAAAGATAAAGGTGAAGTTATAACACTGAAACTACTTCTAAATCACTCATCCTCGCCTCCATGGCGACAAATGAAGTACGTTTCTTACAAGTACCGTTATCACCGGAGGACGAGGAATAGCTAAACATGCTTCGCTACACACGGTAGGAGGATACAATAGCTCACCGGCGTCACAATGTAAACAAACGCCATGGTTGGATCTACACCTGACATCCACTGTAATGATACCGAGTACAGGAGCGTAACTACCGTATTTTTTCGGACTGTAAGTCGCAGTTTTTTTCCATAGTTTGGCCGGGGGTGCGACTTATACTCCGGAGCGACTTATACTCCGAAAAAATACGGTAGTCGATACTGCTATCATATCATATTACATGATATGATAGTATGGCAGAAAACAGTGCGACACCTACCCTTTACATCAGTATTTCTTCATCACTATTGGTTTATTAGGTATTATATTTTATTGTATGATCCTGTAAAAAAAAATAATAATAATAAAAAATATTACATCAATATTTTTTAGCACCGCAAAAAATTTTTTCATTTTTTAAAAATTCATATAATGTTTATTGTCATAACGAGGGGGTTTTTGGCATCTTACTGCGAGGATTGTTCTCCCAGGAAGGTAGCAGGTAGGAACATATTTATTAATTAATAAATCCTACACAGGACAAAAGTCAGGAACTAAAAACTAGGGATGTCCGAAAATGGCTTTTTGCCGATATCCGATATTCCGATATTGTCCAACTCTTTAAATACCGATACCGATATCAACCCATACCGATATCAACCGATATATGCAGTCGTGGAATTAACACATTATTATGCCTAATTTGGACAACCATGTATGGTGAAGATAAGGTACTTTTTAAAAAATAATAATAAAATAAGATAACTAAATTAAAAACATTTTCTTGAATAAAAAAGAAAGTAAAACAATATAAAAATAGTTACATAGAAACTAGTAATTAATGAAAATGAGTAACATTAACTGTTAAAGGTTAGTACTATTAGTGGAGCAGCAGCACGCACAATCATGTGTGCTTACGGACTGTATCCCTTGCAGACTGTATTGATATATATTGATATATAATGTAGGAACCAGAATATTGATCACAGAAAGAAATGGGGTGAGGGAGGTTTTTTGGGTTGGTGCACTAATTGTAAGTGTATCTTGTGTTTTTTATGTTGATTTAATTAAAAAAAACGATACAGATAATAAAAAAAACGATACCAATAATTTCCGATATTACATTTTAACGCATTTATCGGCCGATAATATCAGCCTGCCGATATTATCGGACATCCCTAAGTGCGACACCTACCCTTTACATCAGTATTTCTTCATCAGTATTGGTTTATTAGGTATTATATTTTATTGTAGTTTCCTGTAAAAATAAAAATAAATAAATTAAAAAAATAAAGAAATATTACATCAATATTTTTTAGCACCGCAAAATCTTATTTCGTATTTTAAAAATTCATATTATGTTTATTGTCATAACGAGGGGGTTTTTGGCATCTTACTGCGAGGATTGTTCTCCCAGGAAGCAAACGGACTTTTTCCAGACAAAGGTAGCAGGTAGGAACATATTTATTAATTAATAAATCCTACACAGGACAAAAGTCAGTAACTAAAAACTAGGGATGTCCGATAATGGCTTTTTGCCGATATCCGATATTCCGATATTGTCCAACTCTTTAAATACCGATATCAACTGATACCGATATCAACCGATATATGCAGTCATGGAATTAACACATTATTATGCCTAATTTGGACAACCAGGTATGGTGAAGATAAGGTACTTTTTTAAAAAAAATAATAAAATAAGATAACTAAATTAAAAACATTTTCTTGAATAAAAAAGAAAGTAAAACAATATAAAAACAGTTACATAGAAACTAGTAATGAATGAAAATGAGTAAAATTAACTGTTAAAGGTTAGTACTATTAGTGGAGCAGCAGCACGCACAATCATGTGTGCTTACGGACTGTATCCCTTGCAGACTGTATTGATATATATTGATATATAATGTAGGAACCAGAATATTGATAACAGAAAGAAATGGGGGAGGGAGGTTTTTTGGGTTGGTGCACTAATTGTAAGTGTATCTTGTGTTTTTTATGTTGATTTAATAATTTAAAAAAAAACAAAAAAAAACGATACAGATAAATAAAAAAAACGATACCGATAATTTCCGATATTACATTTTAATGCATTTATCATATGACATCCCTACTAAAAACAAACGAAAAGCGTGCCGATTGCACGAGAGGCTAAGGGACAAGAACTTCAAACAGAAAACATACGCTAACACTTAGCCTGAACTATGGACATGAAACAAAAAAAACAATTAGCATGAACTATGGTATCTCCAGGACGACGAACCGGCCAAGACAGGCTTAACTACTGGTCTCTCGATTAGAGACAGGTGTGACCCGAACGCAAGAGGCAGGTGAAAATCATAAGTCGTCATGGAAACTAAAACAAAGAAGGGTGCACAAAAACAGGAACTAGTGGAGTCTTAAACTAACAGAAAATAACAAAAACCATGATCCAGACCACAGATCATGACATTTATGAAGTCAGTAAATACGTCCCTGGACACATGAGGACTTTGAATATGACCAATGTATGATCCTGTACTTGGTATCGCGTCGATACCTAAATGTGTGGTATCGTCCAAAACTAATGTAAAGTATCAAAGAAGAGAAGAATAAGTGATTATTACATTTGAACAGAAGTGTAGATAGAACATGTTGAAACAGAAAACAGCGCGACACCTACCCTTTACATCAGTATTAGTTTATTAGGTATTATATTTTATTGTATGATCCTGTAACTACTTGGTATCGCGTCGATACCTAAATGTGTGGTATCGTCCAAAACTAACGTAAAGTATCAAAGAAGAGAAGAATAAGTGATTATTACATTTGAACAGAAGTGTAGATAAAACATGTTAAAACAGAAAATAAGCAGATATTAACAGTAAATGAACAAGTAGATTAAAAATAAATTATTTTATTTGACATAAACCCCCGGGCGTGGCTCGCTTTCCAGCAATATATATATTTTTCCAGTCCGCCGTGTCTCTCTCTATGCGTCTGCTCACCAGCAACTCCAACTCCAACAGCATGTCTCTTTCCGGCTGCTGCTAATAAAGGCCACAGGTGATTAGATAACAAAGCCCCAGCTGGGCAATCTACTCACCCGCCGGTCCCTTACACACCCCGCTCCGCGGCAGGCCCGCAGGCCACGCCTCCCTCCACAACACCGTAGGAGGATACAAACAGTAAATGAACAAGTAGATTAATAATCAAATTTTTACAGTTTGTCCCTCATAATGTGTACAAAATAATAGGTGTATAAATGACACAATATGTTACTGCATATGTCAGCAGACTAATTAGGAGTCTTTGTTTGTTTACTTACTACTAAAAGACAAGTTGTCTAGTATGTTCACTATTTTATTTAAGGACTAAATGACAATAATAAACATATGTTTCATGTAAACTAACATTTGTTGTTACAATAAAGTCAATAATGACATTTTTTGTGGTTCGCTTTATTTAGAAAAAAAGTACAGAAAAGTATCGTAATACATTTTGGTACCGGTACCAGACAGGTTCTGAATGAAGTGTCATCTTCTACAACTACTATGTGTTTCCTAAAATGAGTTCTTGTGTTTTCCTATTATTGATGGAGAATGATCACGCTCTCTCACACACAAACACGCACTCTTACACACAAACACGCACTCTCACACACAAACACGCTCTCTCACACACAAACACGCACTCTCACACACAAACACGCACTCTTACACACAAACACGCACTCTTACACAAAAACACGCACTCTCACACACAAACACGCACTCTTACACACAAACACGCTCTCTTACACACAAACACGCACTCTTACACACAAACACGCACTCTTACACACAAACACGCACTCTTACACACAAACACGCACTCTTACACACAAACACGCACTCTTACACACAAACACGCACTCTTACACACAAACACGCACTCTTACACACAAACACGCTCTCTTACACACAAACACGCACTCTTACACACAAACACGCACTCTTACACACAAACACGCACTCTTACACACAAACACGCGCTCTCTCACACAAACACGCACTCTTACACACAAACACGCACTCTTACACACAAACACGCTCTCTCTCACACAAACTCGCACTCTTACACACAAACACGCTCTCTCACACACAAACACGCACTCTTACACACAAACACGGTCTCTCACACACAAACACGCTCTCTCTCACACAAACACGCACTCTCACACACAAACACGCTCTCTCTCACACAAACACGCACTCTTACACACAAACACGCTCTCTCACACACAAACACGCACTCTTACACACAAACACGGTCTCTCACACACAAACACGCTCTCTCTCACACAAACACGCACTCTCACACACAAACACGCTCTCTCACACACAAACACGCTCTCTCTCACACAAACACGCATACTTACATATCAATTATAAATCTAATTAAAAGTGAAAATAAAAAGCCTGACCCTGACGAGGATCCGTTAGGTATTGTTTGCTTTCATTTGCTGCTGAACGCCAAAATTATGAAAAAAGGAAAACAATGAATACATTTTTATAAAGCTACAGTAAGGACGGGGGAGGGGTAGATTAGACACTGTACCTTCACAATAAAAGAGCGAGTGATTAGACATTGTACCTCCACAATAAAAGTTGAGTTATTAAACACTGTACGTTCACAATAAAAGTCGAGTTATTAAACACTGTACGTTCACAATAAAAGTTGAGCAATTAGACTATGTACCTTCACACTAAAAGTCGAGTAATTAGACACTTTACCTTTACACGAAAAGTTGATTAGACACGGTACCTCCACAATAAAAGTTGAGTGATTAAACACTGTACGTTCACAATAAAAGTCAAGTGCTTAAACACTGTACCTTCACACTAAAAGTTGAGTGATTAAACACTGTACCTTCACAATAAAAGTCAAGTGATTAAACACTGTACCTTCACACTAAAAGTCGAGTGATTAGACACTGTACCTTCACAATAAAAGTTGAGTACTTAGACACTGTACCTTCACACTAAAAGTCAAGTGATTAAACACTGTACCTTCACACTAAAAGTCGAGTGATTAGACACTGTACCTTCACACTAAAAGTTGAGTGATTACACACTGTACCTTCACAATAAAAGTCGAGTGATTAGACATTGTACCTTCACACTACAAGTCGAGTGATAACACACTGTACCTTCACAATAAAAGTCGAGTGATTAGACATTGTACGTTCACAATAAAAGTCAAGTGATTAGACACTGTACCTTCACAATAAAAGTTGAGTGATTAGACACTGTACCTTCACAATAAAAGTTGAGTAATTAGACACTGTACCTTCACAGTAAAAGTCAAGTGATTAGAATATGTACCTTCACACTAAAAGTCGAGTGATTAGACATTATACCTCCACAATAAAAGTTGAGTGATTAAACACTGTACGTTCACAATAAAAGTTGAGTGATTAGACACTGTACCTTTACACAAAAATTTGAGTGATTAGACACTGTACCTTCACATTAAAAGTCGAATGATTAGACGCTGTACCTTTACACTAAAAGTTGAGTGATTAAACACTCTACATTAACAATAAAAGTCAAGTGATTAGACACTGTACCCGTACACTAAAAGTTGAGTGACTAGACACTGTACCTCCACAATAAAAGTTGAGTGATTAGACACTTTTCCTTTACACTAAAAGTTGAGTGATTAGACACTGTCCCTTCACACTAAAAGTCAAGTGATTAAACACTGTACCTTCACACTAAAAGTTGAGTGACTAGACACTGTACCTTCACAATAAAAGTTGAGTGATTAGACACTGTACCTTTACACTAAAATTTGAGTGATTAGACACTGTACCTTCACAGTAAAAGTTGAGTAATTAGACACGTTACCTTTACACTAAAAGTTGAGTGATTAGACACTGTACCTTCACAATAAAAGTTGAGTGATTAGACACTGTACCATCACATTAAAAGTCGAATGATTAGACGCTGTACATTCACAATAAAAGTCGAATGATTAGACGCTGTACATTCACAATAAAAGTCGAGTGACTAGACACTGTACCTTCACACTAAAAGTCGAGTGATTAGACACTGTACCTTCACAATAAAAGTTGAGTAATTAGACACTGTACCTTCACACTAAAAGTTGAGTGATTAGACACTGTACCTTCACACTAAAAGTTGAGTGACTAGACACTGTACCTTCACAATAAAAGTTGAGTGATTAGACACTGTACCTTTACACTAAAAGTTGAGTGATTAGACACTGTACCTTCACAATAAAAGTTGAGTAATTAGACACTTTACCTTTACACTAAAAGTTGAGTGATTAGACACTGTACCTTCACAATAAAAGTTGAGTGATTAGACACTGTACCATCACATTAAAAGTCGAATGATTAGACGCTGTACATTCACAATAAAAGTCGAGTGACTAGACACTGTACCTTCACACTAAAAGTCGAGTGATTAGACACTGTACCTTCACAATAAAAGTTGAGTAATTAGACACTGTACCTTCACACTAAAAGTTGAGTGATTAGACACTGTACCTTCACACTAAAAGTCAAGTGATTAAACACTGTACCTTCACACTAAAAGTTGAGTGATTAGACACTGTACCTTCACAATAAAAGTTGAGTGATTAGACAATGTACCTTCACATTAAAAGTCGAATGATTAGACACTGTACCTTCACAATAAAAGTTGAGTAATTAGACACTGTACCTTTACACTAAAAGTTGAGTGATTAGACACTGTACCTTCACACTAAAAGTCAAGTGATTAAACACTGTACCTTCACAATAAAAGTCGAGTGATTAGACACTGTACATTCACAATAAAAGTCGAGTGATTAGACGCTGTACCTTCACAATAAAAGTTGAGTAATTAGACACTGTACCTTCACAGTAAAAGTCAAGTGATTAGAATATGTACCTTCACACTAAAAGTCGAGTGATTAGACATTATACCTCCACAATAAAAGTTGAGTGATTAAACACTGTACGTTCACAATAAAAGTCGAGTGATTAGACAATGTACCTTCACACTAAAAGTCGAGTGATTAAACACTGTACGTTCACAATAAAAGTTGAGTAATTAGACACTGTACCTTCACACTAAAAGTCAAGTGATTAAACACTGTACCTTCACACTAAAAGTCGAGTGATTAGACACTGTACCTTCACAATAAAAGTTGAGTGATTAAACACTGTACGTTCACAATAAAAGTCAAGTGATTAAACACTGTACCTTCACACTAAAAGTTGAGTACTTAGACACTGTACCTTCACACTAAAAGTCGAGTGATTAGACACTGTACCTTCACACTAAAAGTCGAGTGATTAGACACTGTACCTTCACACTAAAATTCAAGGGATTAAACACTGTACCTTCACACTAAAAGTCGAGTGATTAGACACTGTACCGTCACAATAAAAGTTGAGTGATTAGACACTGTACCTCCACAATAAAAGTTGAGTGATTAAACACTGTACGTTCACAATAAAAGTCAAGTGATTAAACACTGTACCTTCACACTAAAAGTCAAGTGATTAAACACTGTACCTTCACACTAAAAGTCGAGTAATTAGACACTTTTCCTTTACACTAAAAGTTGAGTGATTAGACACTGTACCTCCACAATAAAAGTTGAGTGATTAAACACTGTACATTCACAATAAAAGTCAAGTGATTAAACACTGTACCTTCACAATAAAAGTCGAGTGATTAAACACTGTACGTTCACAATAAAAGTCGAGTGATTAGACACTGTACGTTCACAATAAAAGTCGAGTGATTAGACACTGTACCTTCACAATAAAAGTTGAGTAATTAGACACTGTACCTTCACAATAAAAGTTGAGTAATTAGACAATGTACCTTCACACTAAAAGTCGAGTGATTAGACACTGTACCTTCACAATAAAAGTCGAGTGATTAGACACTGTACCTCCACAATAAAAGTTGAGTGATTAAACACTGTACGTTCACAATAAAAGTCAAGTGATTAAACACTGTACCTTCACAATAAAAGTCGAGTGATTAAACACTCTACCTTCACACTAAAAGTTGAGTGATTAGACACTGTACCTTCACAATAAAAGTTGAGTGATTAGACACTGTACCTTCACAATAAAAGTTGAGTAATTAGACACTGTACCTTCACACTAAAAGTCAAGTGATTAAACACTGTACCTTCACACTAAAAGTTGAGTGATTAGACACTGTACCTTCACACTAAAAGTTGAGTGATTAGACACTGTACCTTCACAGTAAAAGTTGAGTGATTACACACTGTACCTTCACACTAAAAGTCGAGTGATTAGACACTGTACCTTCACAATAAAAGTCGAGTGTTTAAACACTGTACCTCCACAATAAAAGTCGAGTGATTAGACACTGTACCTTCACACTAAAAGTCGAGTGATTAGACACTGTGCCTTCACAATAAAAGTTGAGTAATTAGACATTATACCTCCACAATAAAAGTTGAGTGATTAAACACTGTACGTTCACAATAAAAGTTGAGTAATTAAACACTGTACGTTCACAATAAAAGTCGAGTGATTAAACACTGTACGTTCACAATAAAAGTTGACTGATTAGACACTGTACCTTTACACAAAAATTTGAGTGATTAGACACTGTACCTTCACAATAAAAGTTGAGTAATTAGACACTTTACCTTTACACTAAAAGTTGAGTGATTAGACACTGTACCTTCACAATAAAAGTTGAGTGATTAGACACTGTACCTTCACAATAAAAGTGGAGTGAGTAGACTCCTTAAAGATGCTCAATGGGCCACACAGACATGGCGGCCAGCTTGAGGGAGGATCCATCACGGCGTTATCTGCGGAAGAGGAATATTACCTGGTGCCAGGACGGCCCCCGGCGGGCAGGCGTGGATGTAGGAGGCCGATAGCCCAGCCGGCTGTCAACCCCGCGGCCTGATTAATGAGGCGCCCGGCCCGGTGTTTAATGCCTTTAATACGGGCCGTTGACGAGGCCGTCACGCCGGCTGGGACACGCCCACCCCGCTGACTGATGGAGTCACGCTCGGCGCTCTCCTTTCCCTTGCAGATACTGTAAAAATAGAAGCACACATCATCACAAACCACACTTTTCATTTCATGCCATGCTTGATCAGACAACATAGTTATATCTATCACAGAAATGCTGAACAATTTCTAAAAATAAAAATGTACGTTAATATCGTAAAGCATGTTTTTTTTCCTCACTTTACCACGACAGAGCGGTCTGGGGCACACTGATATTTACACCCATTTAGTAATCTCTTCATTTGATTTTAATCATGATTTACTAATCTTTTTCAACTTCTATTCAATTAAATAGACTACAAAGACGATATATTTATTGCTCGGACTGAGAAAATGTGTTATTTTTTGCAAATATTAGCTCGTTTGAAATGTGATGCCTGCAACATGTTTATAAAAATCTGGCACATTTGGCAAAAAAGACTGAGAAATTCAAGGAATGCTCATCAAACACTTATTTGGAACATCCCGGCTAATTGGGAACAGGTGGGTGCCATGATTGGGTATAAAAGCAGCTTCCGTGAAATGGTCAGTCGTTCACAAACAAGGACGGGGGCGAGGGTCACCACTTTGTCAACAAATGCCCGAGCAAATTGTTGAAGAACGACATTTCTCAACCAGCTATTGCAAGGAATTTAGGGATTTCACCATCTACGCTCCGTAATATCATCAAAAGGTTCCGATAATCTGGATAAATCACTGCACGTAAGCCGTGATATTACGCACCTTGGATCCCTCAGGCGGTACTGCATCAAAAAGCCACATCAGCGTGTAAAGGATATCACCACATGGGCTCAGGGACACTTCAGAAAACCGCTGCCAGTAACTACAGTTGGTCGCTACATCTGTAAGTGCGAGTTAAAACTCGACTATGCAAAGCCAAAGGCATTTATCAACAACACCCAGAAAGCCTTAGCTTCCGCGTGCGATATGCCTTCGGGTTGTTTTCTGTTTTGTACCTCGTTGATTGTTTCTTAAAATCAAATCATGTTCCTACCCGCAAGTCCTGTCCGGAGTCGTCCGTTTGCCTTCCTGGGAGAACGACCCCGTCGTGACAGGCGTCCAGTTCCTGTTAAGCCACAGGCTGGAAAGTAGCTACGCAGAACTGCACAAAGAAAGGGGCACCTTCCGGAAATCTCAGTGTATAGTCATGGCAGCGGCGATAATGAAGGAGGAAGACTATCGCGTCTTCTTCTTCACTCCCACTGATACTGGGTTTAATACTGCAAGCACGCCTGCCACTGCCCTCTGCAGCCCACATCGGGTAATTACTAGGGATGTCCGATAAATGCGTTAAAATGTAATATCAGAAATTATCGGTATCGTTTTTTTTATTATCTGTATCGTTGTTGTTGTTTTTTTTTGTTTTTTTTTATTAAATCAACATAAAAACACAAGATACACTTACAATTAGTGCACCAACCCAAAAAAAACCTCCCTCCCCCCATTTCTTTCTGTTATCAATATTCTGGTTCCTACATTATATATCAATATATATCAATACAGTCTGCAAGGGATACAGTCCGTAAGCACACATGATTGTGCGTGCTGCTGCTCCACTAATAGTACTAACCTTTAACAGTTAATTTTACTCATTTTCATTAATTACTAGTTTCTATGTAACTGTTTTTATATTGTTGTACTTTCTTTTTTATTCAAGAAAATGTTTTTAATTTAGTTATCTTATTTTATTATTATTTTTAAAAAGTACCTTATCTTCACCATACCTGGTTGTCCAAATTAGGCATAATAATGTGTTAATTCCACGACTGCATATATCGGTTGATATCGGCCGATAAATGCGTTAAAATGTAATATCGGGAATTATCGGTATCGGTTTTTTATTATCTGTATCGGTTTGTTTTTTGTTTTTTTTGTTTTTTTTTGTTTTTTTTAATTAAATCAACATTAAAAACACAAGATACACTTACAATTAGTGCACCAACCCAAAAAACCTCCCTCCCCCCATTTCTTTCTGTTATCAATATTCTGGTTCCTACATTATATATCAATATATATCAATACAGTCTGCAAGGGATACAGTCCGTAAGCACACATGATTGTGCGTGCTGCTGCTCCACTAATAGTACTAACCTTTAACAGTTAATTTTACTCATTTTCATTAATTACTAGTTTCTATGTAACTGTTTTTATATTGTTTTACTTTCTTTTTTATTCAAGAAAATGTTTTTAATTTAGTTATCTTATTTTATTATTATTTTTAAAAAGTACCTTATCTTCACCATACCTGGTTGTCCAAATTAGGCATAATAATGTGTTTATTCCACGACTGCATATATCGGTTGATATCGGCCGATAAATGCGTTAAAATGTAATATCGGGAATTATCGGTATCGGTTTTTTATTATCTGTATCGGTTTGTTTTTTTTTTTTTTTGTTTTTTTTTGTTTTTTTTAATTAAATCAACATTAAAAACACAAGATACACTTACAATTAGTGCACCAACCCAAAAAACCTCCCTCCCCCCATTTCTTTCTGTTATCAATATTCTGGTTCCTACATTATATATCAATATATATCAATACAGTCTGCAAGGGATACAGTCCGTAAGCACACATGATTGTGCGTGCTGCTGCTCCACTAATAGTACTAACCTTTAACAGTTAATTTTACTCATTTTCATTAATTACTAGTTTCTATGTAACTGTTTTTATATTGTTTTACTTTCTTTTTTATTCAAGAAAATGTTTTTAATTTAGTTATTTTATTTTATTTTTTTAAAAACAACCTTATCTTCACCATACATGGTTGTCCAAATTAGGCATAATAATATGTTAATTCCACGACTGCATATATCGGTTGATATCGGCCGATAAATGCGTTGAAATGTAATATCGGAAATTATCGGAATCGTTTTTTTTATTATCTGTACCGTTTTTTTTTTGTTTTTTTTGTTTTTTAATTAAATCAACATAAAAAACACAAGATACACTTACAATTAGTGCACCAACCCAAAAAACCTCCCTCCCCCCATTTCTTTCTGTTATCAATATTGTGGTTCCTACATTATATATCAATATATATCAATACAGTCTGCAAGGGATACAGTCCGTAAGCACACATGATTGTGCGTGCTGCTGCTCCACTAATAGTACTAACCTTTAACAGTTCATTTGACTCATTTTCATTCATTACTAGTTTCTATGTAACTGTTTTTATATTGTTTTACTTTCTTTTTTATTCAAGAAAATGTTTTTAATTGAGTTATCTTATTTTATTTTATTTTTTTAAAAATAACTTTATCTTCACCATACATGGTTGTCCAAATTAGGCATAATAATGTGTTAATTCCACGACTGCATATATCGGTTGATATCGGCCGATAAATGCGTTAAAATGTAATATCGGGAATTATCGGTATCGTTTTTTTATTATCTGTATCGTTTTTTTTTGGTTTTTTTTGTTTTTTTTTTAAAAATAAATCAACATTAAAAACACAAGATACACTTACAATTAGTGCACCAGCCCAAAAAACCTCCCTCCCCCCATTTCTTTCTGTTATCAATATTCTGGTTCCTACATTATATATCAATATATATCAATACAGTCTGCAAGGGATACAGTCCGTAAGCACACATGATTGTGCGTGCTGCTGCTCCACTAATAGTACTAACCTTTAACAGTTAATTTTACTCATTTTCATTCATTACTAGTTTCTATGTAACTGTTTTTATATTGTTTTACTTTCTTTTTTATTCAAGAAAATGTTTTTAATTTATTTATCTTATTTTATTTGATTCATTTTTTAAAAAAGGACCTTATCTTCACCATACATGTTTGTCCAAATTAGGCATAATAATGTGTTAATTCCACGACTGCATATATCGGTTGATATCGGTATCGGTTGATATCGGTATCGGTAATTAAAGAGTTGGACAATATCGGACATCGGCAAAAAGCCATTATCGGACATCCCTAGTGATTAATTATGGTATATTCTTCAATAACATGTTCCCATTCACAGTCTGCAATTGCAGTAACATTACAAAAAAAACAATTTCTTGAGTAAAAAAATTGCTGAATTTGCAGATTGAGGGCAGAAACTGGACTGGAGGCTGTGGCGAGTCTCTCCACCTATGCCTCGTGCACAAGTGAGCCTCCACTCCGAGTGCACTGAACTCAGTGCACTCGGAGTTAGTCGATGTTTTTTGTTTGTCAGCATGTTGCCAACAAATTAGTTTGCAGAAACATTCATGACTTTCTGTTTAACCCTCAGGGAACAAAGGCTGACTTTTGTGTTCGAACAGAAAATGTTTGCTTTTATTTATTTATTTTTTTGGTACCTACATATTTTTTTTGTGTGGTACTCCATTATGCATGAGTGTTTTTTTCGTGATTTTTTTTTTTTCATATTAAATTTAAAAACATGGAATGTCCAATTCTTTCACAGGTGTACAATACACTGGCACAGGTGTGTCAGACTCATTTTCATTGAGGGCCACATCGCAGTAATGGCTGCTTTCAGAGGGCCGATTTTTTTAAAAATAATTTTCATTATGCATGTGGGTAATAACCGGTGATTAATCATGATTAATCAAAATGCACATGCATTTGATTATTAGATTTTTTTTTTATGTATAACTTCCTTTAAAATCATTAAAAAAAAGGTGACAGGCAGATATTTAACTATTTGTTTTTATCTCACAAAAATTGTTTTGCAATACAGTATATAATAATATAATTGGCATGATCAGATAATATTAAAGTTTAAAATATGCATTTTTTCCGGTCAAAATTGAAAGAACGAATGCATTATACAACATTATTCACATGTGAATTATGCTGTATAATACACTGTATTTGTTATTCACATGTGAATAATGCTGTATAATAGACTGTATTTATATTATTCACATGTGAATAATTCTGTATAATAGACTGTATTTATAGTATTCACATGTAAATAATGCTGTATAATACACTTTTTTTTATATTATTCACATGTGAATACTGTTGTATAATAGACTGTATTTATATTATTCACATGTGAATAATGCTGTATAGTAGACTGTATTTATATTATTCACATGTGAATAATGCTGTATAAAAGACTGAATTTATATTATTCACATGTGAATAATGCTGTATAATAGACTGTATTTATATTATTCACATGTGAATAATGCTGTATAATAGACTGTATTTATATTATTCACATGTGAATAATGCTGTATAAAAGACTGTATTTATATTCACATGTGAATAATGCTGTATAATAGACTGTATTTATATTATTCACATGTGAATAATGCTGTATAATAGACTGTATTTATATTATTCACATGTGAATAATGCTGTATAATAGACTTTATTTATATTATTCACATGTAAATAATGCTGTATAATAGACTGTATTTATATTATTCACATGTAAATAATGCTGTATAATAGACTGTATTTATATTATTCACATGTGAATAATGCTGTATAATAGACTGTATTTATATTATTCACATGTAAATAATGCTGTATAATAGACTGTATTTATATTATTCACATGTGAATAATGCTGTATAATACACTGTATTTATGTTATTCACATGTGAATAATGCTGTATAATAGACTATTTAAATTATTCACATGTGAATAATGGTGTATAATAGCCTGTATTTATATTATTCACATGTGAATAATGCTGTATAATAGACTGTATGTATATTATTCACATGTGAATAATGCTGTATAATAGACTGTATTTATATTATTCACATGTAAATAATGCTGTATAACAGACAGTATTTACATTATTCACATGTCAAAAATTCTGTATAATAGACTGTATTTATATTATTCACATGTGAATAATGCTGTATAATAGACTGTATTTATATTATTCACATGTAAATAATGCTGTATAACAGACTGTATTTATATTATTTACATGTGAATAATGCTGTATAATAGACTGTATTTATATTATTCACATGTGAATAATGCTGTATAATTCTGTATTTGTATTATTCACATGTGAATAATGCTGTATAATAGACTGTATTTACATTATTCACATGTGAATAATGCTGTTTAATAGACTGTATTTACATTATTCACATGTAAATAATGCTGTATAACAGACTGTATTTATATTATTCACATGTGAATAATGCTGTATAATAGACTGTATTTAAATTATTCACATATGAATAATGCTGTATAATAGACTGTATTTATATTATTCACATGTGAATAATGCTGTATAATACACTGTACTTGTAGTATTCACATGTAAATAATGCTGTATAAAAGACTGTATTTACATTATTCACATGTAAATAATGCTGTATAACAGACTGTATTTATATTATTCACATGTGAATAATGCTGTATAATAGACTGTATTTATATTATTCACATGTGAATAATGCTGTATAATAGACTGTATTTACATTATTCACATGTGAATAATGCTGTATAATAGACTGTATTTACATTATTCACATGTGAATAATGCTGTATAATAGACTGTATTTATATTATTCACATGTGAATAATGCTGTTTAATAGACTGTATTTACATTATTCACATGTAAATAATGCTGTATAACAGACTGTATTTATATTATTCACATGTGAATAAAGCTGTATAATAGACTGTATTTATATTATTCACATGTGAATAATGCTGTATAATAGACTGTATTTACATTATGCACATGTGTATAATGCTGTATAATAGACTGTATTTATATTATTCACATGTGAATAATGCTGTATAATAGACTGTATTTATATTATTCACATGTGAATAATGCTGTATAATAGACTGTATTTACATTATTCACATGTGAATAATAGTCTGTATTTGTATTATTCACATGTGAATAATGTTGTATAATAGACTGTATTTATATTATTCACATGTGAATAATGCTGTATAATAGACTGTATTTATATTATTCACATGTAAAAAATACCTAAGTGTTTATTGGTTATTGTGAGCGAACTGTGGTGCTGAATTTCCCCCAGGGATCAATAAAGTACTTTCTATTCTATTCTATATCTATTCTATTTAGTAAAAAAAAATGATAATAAAATAAGTATTTTATTGAAACACATTTTTTCCAGGCTTTCACGGGCCACATAGAATGATGTGGCGGGCCTTGAGTTTAACACCTGTGCACTGGCAGGTAATTGATAATAACCCATAGTCAAACAGGACACTTTGAAAGGGCATTAAAAACATTATGGATTATTTTTTCTTTTTTTTGTACATGTTTTGATCAAACCAAAATATGAATTCCAAATGTGTTTACACCCTCAAAAAAACTGAAGGATTTTTATGTCCTGCTGGGCTTTGAAAATAATATTCTCAGCGGGTCTCTTTAAAGCCGTGCTTCTCAATTAGTGTCTGTTACGCCCTTCTTAGAAAGAAGGAAACATTTCCCGCCTCCCCCGCCCCGCCCCCCCTCTCTATCTTCGCTGTGACTATAAATAATGTGTCTATTAGGTTGTTATAAGTACACCTCTGCATAACGTTGCATCCTTATTAGCATTAAATCAACTTACAACAAATAACTTGATTAACAGTGTTGCTAGTCTGTAACAGAAAGTAATTATTTCGATTGAAATTTAATATTTTTTTGACAGACTTGAACCATTTGATAATGAAAAATTTAATTAAATAACCTCAATAAATAATACATTAAAATCAACTCAGGAACACAATATATATATATATATATATATATATATATATATATATATATATATATATATATATATATATATATATATATATATATATATATATATATATATATATATATATCTCCTGACGATTGAGGAAACCCTCATGAAACAGGCCTGTAGAGATGAAATAGTCTTGTGATTTTTTCCCACACATACATATATATATATATATATATATATATATATATATATATATATATGTATATATAACATTTTAACCTACGAAACAAAACAAAAAAAGCAATTTGTGCCAATTTTTTATATCAAAATAAGAAAGTCGGGATTGATGGTTACAATTGTTTGTTTGTTTTTAAAAAAATAAATAAAATAAAAACATACCGATAATAAAAAAAAACGATACCGATAATTTCCGATATTACATTTTAAAGCGTTTATCGGCTGATAATATCGGACATCTCCACTCACAATGATGTCTGCAATTTCTGACATGTTGGTAGTTCCTTCTTTGAGCTTCCACAAAGGATCTTGCACGTGATCTAATGTTCCTGGGCCGTCTGGGGGATGCTCACGCCTTCCTTGCACTGAATAATGAAAGAGTTATTGCAGTAACTCCTCCGCCCAGTTACCACAACCACCCCCCCCCCCCCTCCGCCGTATCGCCATGATCCGTCTATTACTCTCGGCCCGGCTCGCTCTCCTACTCCCACCTGCTCATTTTCGCTTCTCCTGCCGCCAGTTCTCTCGCTCCTTTTGCCGGCACGTCGCTCTCTTTTTCATCATCTATCACCTCCTCTGCAATGTTCTCATTTAATCATCCCCTCAAGATATAGATCCACCTCGTACCAGATCACATGCACGCCGCCGCCAATTCCGGAGCACCCGCGCGAAGGCCCCGGGGAAGGAACGGGTCGAGGGTAAAGTCCGGGACGAGGCTCAAAACGGAAGCTAAAAGTGGGAAGTGGGAGATTAAGAAGGCACAATGTTACACGGTCAATAAGAGATGTACAAACCCCGTTTCCATATGAGTTGGGAAATTGTGTTAGATGTAAATATAAACGGAATACAATGATTTGCAGATTATTTTCGACTTATATTCAATTGAATAGACTGCAAAGACAACATATTTAATGTTCCAACTGAGAAACGTTGCAAATATTAGCTCATTTGGAATTTGATGTCTGCAACATGCTGCAAAAAAGCTGGCACAAGTGGCAAAAAAGACTGAGAAAGTCGTAGGAATGCTCGTCAAATGCTTATTTGGAACATCCCACAGGTGAACGGGCTGATTGGGAACGGGTGGGTGCCATGATTGGGTATAAAAGCAGCTTCCGTGAAATGCTCGGTCGTTCACAAACAAGGACGGGGGCGAGGGTCACCACTTTGTCGACAAATGCCCGAGCAAATTGTTGAAGAACAACATTTCTCAACCAAGCTATTGCAAGGAATTGAGGGATTTCACCATTTACGCGCCGTAATATCGTCAAAAGGTTCAGAGAATCTGGAGAAATCACTGCACGTAAGATGATATTACGCACCTTCCATCCCTCAGGTGGTACTGTATCAAAAAGCCACATCGGTGTGTAAAGGATATCACCACATGGGCTCAGGAACACTTCAGAAAAACCACTGTCAGTAACTACAGTTGCTCGCTACATCTGTAAGTGCAAGTTAAAACTCTACCATGCAAAGCCAAAGCCATTTATCAACAACACCCAGAAACGCCGCCGGCTTCGCTGGGCCCCGAGCTCATCCAAGATGGACTGATGCAAATTGGAAAAAGTGTTCTGTGGTCTGATGAGTCCACATTTCAAATTGTTTTCGGAAACCGCGGACGTCGTGTCCTCCGGGACAAAGAGGAAAAGAACCATCTGGATTGTTCTAGGCGCAAAGTGTAAAAGGCAGCATGTGTGATGGTATGGGGGTGTATTAGTGCCCAAGACATGGGTAACTTACACATCTGTGAAGGCGCCATTAACGCTGAAAGGTACATACAGCTTTTGGAGCGACATATGTTGTTATCATGGACGCCCCTGCTTATTTCAGCAAGACGATGCCACAGCGTGGCTTCGTACTTAAAGAGTGCGGGTACTAGACTGGCCTGCCTGTAGTCCAGACCATTGTGGTGCAATATGAAGGCTAAAACATGAGAAGGGAGACTGTCGAACAACTTAAGCTGTACATCAAGCAAGAACGGGGAAGAATTCCACTTCAAAAATGTGTCTCCTCAATTCCCAAACCTTTACTGGGTGTTGTTAAAAAGGAAAGGCCATGTAACACACTGGTGAACATGCCTTTTTTGCAATGTGTTGCTGCCATTAAATTCTAAGTTCATGATTATTTGCAAAAAAAATGGGTTTCTAAGAGTGAACATTTAGTTCAGTCTATTCAATTAAATATAAGTTGAAAAGGATTTGTTCTATTCTCTTTTTATTTACCATTTACACAACGTGACAACTTCACTGCTTTTGGCTTTTGTACAAGAAAAAAAAACACTTCACACTATTTAAACTGTTGCTCTTGCACTAAAAAGAAAGAAAGCAGGTTCCTCCCTCCCGGTGTCAGGTACTCATCATCCCTGGTGAGAAGACCAATTGAAGGTGTTCATATTCCCACCAGCTGGTCTGAATAAGCTCTATTTGCTATTTTATTTTTTTTATGTTCATTTCATATGTCGAGAGAGGTGCTTAGTGCTTGTTGAGTCACTCTTAACACGTGTGGGCTGGACTGAAAATGTCATTTCCCCCTCCACCGGTCCAGTTAGGCGCTCCACGGGGAGGTAAGCACGAATCCCAAAAAACAGAGAGGCGGCGCATGGCGGCGTCACCGAGCCGCATGGCGGCGTCACCGGCGTCACCGAGCCCCCCCCCCCTCGGTTTGGGGGTTTTAATGAAATATCAGCTCTCAGAGGCTTGTTAGACGAGGTTTGCATGACGGAGAGGAATCTCAAAGCCCGTTCCCCTCGGAGTTTTAATATGCACTCATCTGCCACTTCATTAGGTACACCTGCACAATCCAATAAGAGCCGATGGAGGACTTTAAAGAAGATAAGGCTCAGTGTGGACTGACTATTTCAGCTTCATCATTGTGGTTTTACTGGAATTTGACCAGTGGTGTGTCGACAGTACCAGCTAGACCTTCTCTGCTGGCCTAACATAACCAGAAATCATCATTGAAGTCGGACATCACTGAAGGCGGGAAACGCACGGCTCGCCACTGATATAAGTTAAAAAGTCCACTGATATAAGTCAAAAAGTCCACTGATATAAGTCAAAAAGTCCACCGATATAAGTCAAAAAGTCCACCGATATAAGTCAAAAAGTCCACCGATATAAGTCAAAAAGTCCACCGTTATAAGTCAAAAAGTCCACCGATATAAGTCAAAAAGTCCACCGATATAAGTCAAAAAGTCCACCGATATAAGTCAAAAAGTCCACCGATATAAGTCAAAAAGTCCACCGATATAAGTCAAAAAGTCCACCGATATAAGTCAAAAAGTCCACCGATATAAGTCAAAAAGTCAACTGATATAAGTTAAAAAGTCCACCGATATAAGTCAAAAAGTCCACCGATATAAGTCAAAAAGTCAACTGATATAAGTTAAAAAGTCCACTGATATAAGTCAAAAAGTCCACTGATATAAGTCAAAAAGTCCACTGATATAAGTTAAAAAGTCCACTGATATAAGTCAAAAAGTCCACTGATATAAGTTAAAAAGTCCACTGATATAAGTTAAAAAGTCCACTGATATAAGTTAAAAAGTCCACTGATATAAGTCAAAAAGTCCACTGATATAAGTCAAAAAGTCCACTGATATAAGTTAAAAAGTCCACTGATATAAGTCAAAAAGTCCACTGATATAAGTTAAAAAGTCCACTGATATAAGTTAAAAAGTCCACTGATATAAGTTAAAAAGTCCACTGATATAAGTCAAAAAGTCCACTGATATAAGTCAAAAAGTCCACTGATATAAGTTAAAAAGTCCACTGATATAAGTTAAAAAGTCCACTGATATAAGTCAAAAAGTCCACTGATATAAGTTAAAAAGTCCACTGATATAAGTTAAAAAGTCCACTGATATAAGTCAAAAAGTCCACTGATATAAGTTAAAAAGTCCACTGATATAAGTCAAAAAGTCCACTGATATAAGTTAAAAAGTCCACTGATATAAGTCAAAAAGTCCACTGATATAAGTCAAAAAGTCCACTGATATAAGTCAAAAAGTCCACTGATATAAGTCAAAAAGTCCACTGATATATGTAAAAAAAAACCTCAGGCGTTGCACACTCAAGTGAGAAGTCAGCATACAGTCGTACCTCAACTTAATAATAATAAAAATAATAATAATAATAGTAGATTTTATTTGTAAAAGCACTTTACATTGAACCAACAACCTCAACGTGCTGCAGTGCATTTAAAAAACAACAACGCTACAACCACAAATAGCTGCCCCCCAACAAGTAAAATAGTAGAAATAGTAATAGTAAAATCAAACAAGTCAAAGTAAAGCTGCAAGCAGCGATGGACGGGACCGACTTTGAGGGCTCATAAAATCCAAACCGCAGCATTAATTAAAACTCTTTCATCAACTTTTAATCAGAAGGGTTCAATCTCTCTCCTGTGCTAATTTGAAGCCGACACGACAAACACGCTCAGAGGAGATCATGTTTGAAAAATGGTGACTGTTTTTACTCAACTTTTGTTTTGAAGGGGGAATTGCAAACTTCCTGTTGATTTTTGCTGGGGGTTGTCAGTGTATGAAATGTAGGTCTAAGTGAGACCTACGTAGAGGTTTTTGTTTCATGTCTCTACGACATTCCTATTCGGAGTTAAAGGCAGTTTTGTCTGTGTTTTCTTCCTAGGGGGCGCTAGAGGGCAATTTTGAGTTATGGGGTTTGGTTTTTTGATTAAATCGCAATTTTTGCCAGTCCTGATGTGTGTGTCCAATTTGGTGAGTTTTGAAGCGTGTTAAGGGGGTCAAATTACAGATCAAAGAGGCGGCGGTATAATAATAAAACGCTAGAAATTCAATAGGGTCCTCTGTCCCAAAGGGACTCGGTCCCTAACTAGAACAGCCTAATAGCTAGAACTAGCACACATATATCTATCTTTTTTTAAAAAGAAGGGTTTTTTAGCCTTTTTTAAAAGCATCCACAGTCTGTGGTGCTCTCACATACACTACTGAAATGCTCTCACATACACTACTGAAATGCTCTCACATACACTATGGAAATGCTCTCACATACACTACAGAAATGCTCTCACATACACTATGGAAATGCTCTCACATACACTATGGAAATGCTCTCACACACACTACTGAAATGCTCTCACATACACTACATAAATGCTCTCACATACACTATGGAAATGCTCTCACATACACTATGGAAATGCTCTCACACACACTACTGAAATGCTCTCACATACACTACGTAAATGCTCTCACATACACTATGGAAATGCTCTCACATACACTATGGAAATGCTCTCACATACACTATGGAAATGCTGTCACATACACTATGGAAATGCTCTCACATACACTATGGAAATGCTCTCACATACACTACGGAAATGCTCTCACACACTACTGAAATGCTCTCACATACACTATGGAAATGCTCTCACATACACTACTGAAATTCTCTCACATACACTACGGAAATGCTCTCACACACACTACTGAAATGCTCTCACATACACTATGGAAATGCTCTCACATACACTACGGAAATGCTCTCACACACACTACTGAAATGCTCTCACATACACTACTGAAATGCTCTCACATACACTATGGAAATGCTCTCACATACACTACGGAAATGCTCTCACATACACTATGGAAATGCTCTCACATACACTACAGAAATGCTCTCACACACACTACTGAAATGCTCTCACATACACTATGGAAATGCTCTCACACACACTACTGAAATGCTCTCACATACACTATGGAAATGCTCTCACATACACTACTGAAATTCTCTCACATACACTACGGAAATGCTCTCACACACACTACTGAAATGCTCTCACATACACTATGGAAATGCTCTCACATACACTACGGAAATGCTCTCACACACACTACTGAAATGCTCTCACATACACTACTGAAATGCTCTCACATACACTACGGAAATGCTCTCACACACACTACTGAAATTCTCTCACATATACTATGGAAATGCTCTCACATACACTACGAAAATGCTCTCACATACACTATGGAAATGCTCTCACATACACTACGGAAATGCTCTCACACACACTACTGAAATGCTCTCACATACACTATGGAAATGCTCTCACACACACTACTGAAATGCTCTCACATACACTATGGAAATGCTCTCACATACAATACGGAAATGCTCTCACATACACTACGGAAATGCTCTCACACACACTACTGAAATGCTCTCACATACACTACTGAAATGCTCTCACGTACACTATGGAAATGCTCTCACACTACGGAAATGCTCTCACACACACTACTGAAATGCTCTCACATACACTATGGAAATGCTCTCACATACACTACGGAAATGCTCTCACATACACTATGGAAATGCTCTCACACTACGGAAATGCTCTCACACACACTACTGAAATGCTCTCACATACACTACGGAAATGCTTTCACATACACTATGGAAATGCTCTCACATACACTACGGAAATGCTCTGACACACACTACTGAAATGCTCTCACATACAATACGGAAATGCTCTCACATACACTACGGAAATGCTCTCACATACACTATGGAAATGCTCTCACATACAATACGGAAATGCTCTCACATACACTACGGAAATGCTCTCACATACAATACGGAAATGCTCTCACATACACTACGGAAATGCTCTCACACACACTACTGAAATGCTCTCACATACACTATGGAAATGCTCTCACACTACGGAAATGCTCTCACACACTACTGAAATGCTCTCACATACACTACGGAAATGCTTTCACATACACTATGGAAATGCTCTCACATACACTACGGAAATGCTCTGACACACACTACTGAAATGCTCTCACATACAATACGGAAATGCTCTCACATACACTACGGAAATGCTCTCACACACTACTGAAATGCTCTCACATACACTATGGAAATGCTCTCACATACAATACGGAAATGCTCTCACATACACTACGGAAATGCTCTCACACACACTACTGAAATGCTCTCACATACACTATGGAAATGCTCTCACATACACTACGGAAATGCTCTCACACACACTACTGAAATGCTCTCACATACACTATGGAAATGTTCTCACATACACTACGGAAATGCTCTCACACACACTACTGAAATGCTCTCACATACACTACTGAAATGCTCTCACATACACTACTGAAATGCTCTCACATACACTACAGAAATGCTCTCACATAAACAACTCAAATGTTTTCCTCTCACAAACACACACACACACCACATGCATGTGAGAGACAACAATTTCAGTAGTATGTGTGCAAGGATTTCAGTTTATTCCATCACACGTTAAAACAGCAACGTCTTGCTA
>NC_084736.1:5029170-5116670 GCF_033978785.1 Entelurus aequoreus
TGACATCTATCAAACAAGACAAGAAGCAAGGAAATAAACAGAGACAGAATTCAATTTGGCTCAATTTGAGGAGAGACGTCCGGACACTGTACCCTTGTGCAGTGTCTCAGCACGCTCTGGCGAAAGATTGTATGCCTCCTCCTTTATTTGGACTTTCTCTGACCACATGTCAACAGCTGCTTCCAAAGGGACGGGTTCGTACACAGTTCACAGAAAAGGTCGTAAAACAGTTCACAGAAAAGGTCGTAAAACAGTTCAAAGAAGAGATCGTAAAACAGTTCACAGAAAAGGTCGTAAAACAGTTCAAAGAAGAGATCGTAAAAGAGTTCAAAAAGAGGTTCGTAAAACAGTTCAAAAAGAGGTTGCCTGGAGGGGAGTCTGGTCCTGCTTCCTCTTTGTTTTTGTAGTTCTTGGGTCACACAATATCTTTCTTGTGGACAGCCTTCCCAGAAGAGTTGAAGCTGTAATAGCTGCAAAAGGTGTCATATTGAACCCTATGGGTTAGGAATGGGATGGCACTTCAAGTTCATATGTGAGTCAAGGCAGGTGGCCAAATACTTTTTGGCAATATAGTGTATGTTTTAATTGCTGATGCGGGTTTCAGACCGGCCTAAAATAAAAAATAGTGGGGTCATGATCTGTGGTCTTAGCGACCACTATCTAACCTTCTGCACCCGTAAAATAGCTAAACCTAAAGCCAATGGCCACATAACAGCCCAATCCAGATCCCTCAAAAAATACTCCAATGACAATTTCAATTTAAAATTAGATGAGTGGGACTGGTCCCCTGTGCTCGCGAGCAACCTGGTCGATGTCGCCTGGGATCGCTTCAAAACGGCGTTCCTAAAGATACTAAATGACATGGCTCCCGTGAAAACAGTCAGGATCAAAGCCCGCTCGGAACCATGGATGAATCCGGACCTATTAGCTGCCATAAAAGACAGAGACAGGAAATACTCTGAATACCAAAAATGTAAAACAGAAGTAGATAAACAACCCAATAATATCAACCTCAAATTACTCCTTTCAACTCTCAAAAAACAATGCAATAAATTAAGAAATAAGTCAACCAACCTGACTAAATCCTTTAAAAAAAATTACATTAACGTCAAAATAGAGGAAAACACGAATAAGCCACGTGAGCTCTGGAAAATTCTCAACAACCAGCTTCCTGGTTGCAGCCAGAAACTTAAAACAAGACTCACCAACATCAGCATCAAGGAGGGTGACTCCCTCATTACAGACAAAATGGAGGTAGCTAGCAGACTTAACATCTTTTTCACCAGCATAGCCGCAACTCTTGTCAACAAGCTGTCCCACCACTCTGGTCGCTTTGGTGTAGAACACATTAAAGCCTTCTACAGAAAGCTAGGAGTATCCAACGATGATTTCAAATTAGAAATGGTCACAGCTGATGAGGTGTTTAAAAAATTGAGCGCGCTCCACCCTAACCAGGCCACCGGCCCTGATAATATTCCCTCCAGATTCCTCAGGGACTCTGCCTCCATCATTGCCCCGATCATCACGCACATAATAAACCTATCAATTACACAAGGCCAAGTACCAAAAGATTTTAAGATAGCAAGAGTAACTCCCCTCTTTAAAAAAGGAAGCAAATTGGAACCTGGCAACTACCGACCTGTTTCTATTCTCAGCTCCATTTCGAAAGTAATGGAGAAAATAGTTTATGAACAGGTCGATAGTTACCTTGCCACTAATAAACTCATGTACAAATTCCAATCCGGCTTCAGAACTAACCACTCCACTGACACATGCCTTCTCTATCTGACCGACCACATCAAACATGAGGTGGACGCGGGCAAATACTGCGGCATGGTCATGCTGGACCTTCAGAAGGCCTTTGACACCGTTAACCACGCTATACTGTTGGATAAGCTCAGAGCAATCGGATTTAACAAAACCTCTTGGAGCTGGATGCAGTCTTACTAATAAAAGTCTCAATCAATCAATCAATCAATCGATTTTTAAATACGCCAGAAAATAACCCGTTGTGTACACCGTTGACGTGATTCAATGCCCAGTAGTGTGTAGATGTGTTCCTGTATGGCAGGGGTCACCAACGCGGTGCCCGCGGGCACCAGGTCGCCCGTAAGGACCAGATGAGTAGCCCGCTGGCCTGTTCTAAAAATAGCTCAAATAGCAGCACTTACCAGTGAGCTGCCTCTATTTTTTAAATTGTATTTATTTACTAGCAAGCTGGTCTCGCTTTGCCCGACATTTTTAATTCTAAGAGAGACAAAACTCAAATAGAATTTGAAAATCCAAGAAAATATTTTAAAGACTTGGTCTTCACTTGTTTGAATAAATTCATAATTTTTTTTACTTTGCTTCTTATAACTTTCAGAAAGACAATTTTAGAGACAAAATACAACCTTAAAAATGATTTTAGGATTTTTAAACACATATACCTTTTTACCTTTTAAATTCCTTCCTCTTCTTTCCTGACAATTTAAATCAATGTTCAAGTAAATTAATTTTTTTTATTGTAAAGAATAATAAATACATTTTAATTTAATTCTTCATTTTAGCTTCTGTTTTTTCGACAAAGAATATTTGTGAAATATTTCTTCAAACTTATTATGATTAAAATTCAAAAAAATTCTTCTAGAAAATCTGTAGAATCAAATTTGATTCTTATTTCAAAGTCTTTTGAATTTCTTTTAAAAAATGTTGTTCTGGAAAATCTAGAAGAAATAATGATTTGTCTTTGTTAGAAATATAGCTTGGTCCAATTTGTTATATATTCTAACAAAGTGCAGATTGGATTTTAACCTATTTAAAACATGTCATCAAAATTCTAAAATTAATCTTAATCAGGAAAAATTACTAATGATGTTCCATAAATTAATTTTTTCAATTGTTTCCAAAAGATTCGAATTAGCTAGTTTTTCTCTTCTTTTTTTCGGTTGAATTTTGAATTTTAAAGAGTCGAAATTGAAGATAAACTATGTTTAAAAATTTAATTGTCATTTTTTTTCGTGTTTTCTCCTCTTTTAAACCGTTCAATTAAGTGTAAATATCATTAATTATTAATCATAACATAGAGTTAAAGGTAAATTGAGCAAATTGGCTATTTCTGGCAATTTATTGAAGTGTGTATCAAACTGGTAGCCCTTCGCATTAATCACTACCCAAGAAGTATTTTTAAAAAAAATTTAAAAAAATGGTGTTCCCTCTGATGAAAACATCATTTGGAGATACATGTTGGGTTATTATGCTGTGATGTTCAACTATTTGTTCCGCAATTTCACTTCTTTTTGAATCACTGGACCAAATGAAAGCAGGGAGTTATATTCCAAAAAAAGGGTGAATAAGTTCACTTTTAATAAAAATCAGTGGGAGACAAAACTCAATTTTCACAAACACCGTACTCCACTCACTAAGTGCTTTTGTCAGCTTTTTGCACGTTTTCCTTCATTACCTCACATTTAAAAGGTGCAGTCACGCGGCTTGCACTTGCACAAACTCAAATAAAACCTTTTTCTCGAACCAGTGAAGACATTTACAAAAAAAACGGAGTTAGACCCGAGCCTTTAATAGTTTTCCGGGCTTATGACTTAATCCTACATGACACGTTTTGGACTGAAGTGTGAAGCTTAGGGAGGAATTGGAGTGGCTTTATCAGAGGCTTTTGCTGCAAACAAGTTGCATCCACTCCACACTAGCACCCACTCTGCCACCCCACCAGCAGCTCACTTGAAATATGCACAGCTCGTACGAGCGAATCAATGAAGGAGGACTCAGGAGTGTGTGTGTGTCCGCATGAAGTTGAAAATAAATGTGTGTGAATGGGTGAATGTGACGTATCACGTATTGCTCTTTAGGTATCATTCCAGGCATAGTAAAGTGCGATATAAATTGTAATGTGGAGGTATCTCTCCAACCGGGTTCTTAGGACCACCAAGCACCGACATGACAGTCTCTTCCGGGTTTACAATAATGTTTATTCTTCAATAAATCGTCTCTTCTGCGTGCTTTTCGGCCATCGTTTACTACAAATCAAGCACATGAATGGTTTCTCTTCAGTGTGTAGTCTGTCTCGCTCTCGCTCCCGACTGCTGCCTTTTAACAGAGCGACAGGTGATTAGATAAGCAGGCCCAGGTGGGCCATCTACGCACCTGTCGCTGATCTGGAAGACGGTCCTGGCACGCCCCGCTTTGCTGCAGGTCCGCAGGCCACGCCCCCCTCCACATGCAGTTACTTACTGCATATAAAAATCATGTAAACTCAAAATATAGCAACAAGGTTCAAAGTTTACAATATAAATTACTGTAGGACGTAGGGTATTACAGTATACCGGAACTAGTATAATATTGCGGTATCAATAAATCAAAAATTTTAGTATACTCTGTTTGAAAAGCCATATTTTTTTTATTTTTTATTTTTTACAGGCATGACGGCGGATCGTCGTCACGTTGCTGGTTTTACGAGCAGAGGAGCATGTTCGGCAGCGCACGCATACAGAGTACTTACAAGCAGACACAGTGTGTAGATAGAAAAGGGAGAATGGACGCATTTTGGCTTAAAAATTAAAGATAAAGGTGAAGTTATAACACCGAAACACCCTCAGGAAGAGGTGCTTTAAGACATGGCTAGCTAGCTAGCGGCTAACGTCCATCCGCAGTCACTTCTAAATCACTAATCCTCATCTCCATGACGACAAATAAAGTGTCATACGAGTACCTTTATCACTGGAGGTCGAGGAATAGCTGAACATGCTTCACTACACACCGTAGGAGGATACGAATGCCACGGGTGGATCGACACCCGACATCCACTGCAATGATACCAAGTACAAGAGTGTATCTAGTCGATACTACTATGATCCATCCATCCATCCATCTTCTTCCGCTTATCCCTGGGCGACCGGTGCAATGGACGTCGAGTGGATCTAGCGTAATATTGTGAGAGTCCAGTCCATAGTGGATCTAACATAATAGTGAGAGTCCAGTCCATAGTGGATCTAACATAATAGTGAGAGTCCAGTACATAGTGGATCTAACATAATCGTGAGAGTCCAGTCCATAGTGGATCTAACATAATATTGTGAGAGTCCAGTCCATAGTGGATCTAACATAATAGTGTGAGAGTCCAGTCCATAGTGGATCTAACATAATAGTGAGAGTCCAGTCCATAGTGGATCTAACATAATATTGTGAGAGTCCAGTCCATAGTGGATCTAACATAATAGTGTGAGAGTCCAGTCCATAGTGGATCTAGCATAATAATAATGCAGGGTGTGGCCGTACCATGGACACTCCCTGCGTCATTGTAAGCAACGGCCAGGACCTTCACGGCGGCTGAGAAGCTGTCCTCGCTCAGGTCAGCCTCCTAAACACCTCCCTAGGGAGGCGTTCGGGTGGCATCCTGACCAGATGCCCGAACCACCTCATTTGGGTCCTTCGAATTGTAGGAGCAGCGGCTTTACTTTGAGCTCCTCCCGGATGGCAGAGCTTCTCACCCTATCTCTAAGGGAGAGCCCCGCCAAACAACAGAGGAAACTCATTTGGGCCGCTTGTACCCATGATCTTGTCCTTTCGGTCATAACTCAAAGCCCATGACCATAGGTGAGGATGGGAACGTAGGTCCACCGGTAAATTGAGAGCTTTGCCTTCCGGCTCAGCTCCTTCTTCACCACCACAGATTAATGCAGGGTGTGGCCGTACCATGGACACTCCCTGCGTCATTGTCAGCAACGGCCAGGACCCGGGCGTGGACCTTCACGGCGGCTGTGAAGCCGTCCTCGCTCAGGTCAGCCTCCTAAACACCTCCCTAGGGAGGCGTTCGGGTGGCATCTTGACCAGATGCCCGAACCACCTCATTTGGGTCCTTCGAATTGGAGGAGCAGCGGCTTTACTTTGAGCTCCTCCCGAATGGCAGAGCTTCTCACCCTATCTCTAAGGGAGAGCCCCGCCAAACAACAGAGGAAACTCATTTGGGCCGCTTGTACCCGTGATATTGTCCTTTTGGTCATAACACAACGCCCATGACCATAGGTGAGGATCGGAACGTAGGTCCACCGGTAAACTGAGAGCTTTGGATCCTCCTTCTTCACCACCACAGATTAATGCAGGGTGTGGCCGCACCATGGACACTCCCTGCGTCATGGTCAGCAACGGCCAGAACCCGGGCGTGGACCTTCACGGCGGCTGAGAAGCCGTCCTCGCTCAGGTCAGCCTCCTCAGCAACCACGAATCTGGCCTCTGCGCTATCAGCAGCAATGCCCAGAACCTGGGCATTGCTTCGTGGTCGCCCGCCTCGCCAGCCGCATCGGCATTCAATGCGTCACCGCAGCCTGACTGCAGGGACACAAGGCTTGGCGACCCACCGCCAACTCCGCCGTCCAGGGACGTCTAGAATCAGTCCCTAAAAGGGGGGGCACTGTAACGTACCTGTCACATCGCGTCTTGTTACGTTTTCTTAGTTTATGTTCATTTCCTGTGTAGTGCTCTTGTTTGTGGTTCCTTTTTCCTGCATGTCTCCCTGGGAGCTCTTTCCCCTCACCTGCCGCTGATTGGCAGCCTGGCCACACAAGGTAATGGTTGTCAGTCAGCTGGCTTCTATAAACGCCTGCATCGCCCTTTTCTTCGGGGCTGGAGGATTGTTTCTGTTACTGACATCTGTAATTGTATTTAAATGGTGGAGAGCAGTGCTGCTGGCAAGTCCAAAGGATTTCTGTAAAAACATAAAATAAAAAAATGACACAGCACTATTATCATTGCAGTGCTTTGAATTTTTGGGGGGCGGTGATTTATTACCTTTTAGGGCAATTTCTGTTCGCGCTCTGGTCTAATTAGCTACCTAATTCATCTCACTTGCGATGTTGTTCCAGTAACACGTCCATGAAGGCATGAGCAGGCGACATAGGAGGAGATGCAGTCGTGGTCATAAGTGTACATCCACTTGTAAAGAACATCATGTCATGGCTGTCTGGAGTTTACAATCATTTCTACAAGTCTTATTTTGTTGTGATGTGGTGATTGGAGCACATACTTGTTGCTCACAAAAAACATTCATGAAGTTTGCTTCTTTTAATGAATTTATTATGGCTCTACTGAAAATGTGAGGGTCAAAAGTATACATACAGCAATGTTAATATTTGCTTACATGTCCCTTGGCAAGTTTACCTGCAATAAGGCGCTTTTGGTAGCCATCCACAAGCTTCTGCTGGAATTTTTGACCACTCCTCTTGACAAAATTGGTGCAGTTCAGCTAAATGTGTTGGTTTTCCTGACGTGGACTTGTTTCTTCAGCATTGTCCACACGTTTAAGTCAGGACTTTGGGAAGGCCATTCTAAAACCTTCATTCTAGCCTGATTTAGCCATTCCTTTACCACTTTTGAGGTGTGTTTGGGGTCGTTGTCCTGTTGGAACACCCAACTGCACCCAAGACCCAACCTCCGGGCTGATGATTTTAGCTTGTCCTGAAGAATTTGGAGGTAATCCTCCTTTTTCATTGTCCCATTTACTCTCTGTAAAACACCACTGTCATTGGCAGCAAAACAGGCCCAGAGCATAATACTACCACCACCATGCTTGGCGGTAGGGATGGTGTTCCTGGGATTAAAGGCCTCATCTTTTCCCCTCCAAACATATTGCTGGGTGTTGTGGCCAAACAGCTCCATTTTTGTTTCATCTGACCACAGAACTTTCCTCCATAAGGTCTTATCTTTGTCCATGTGATATTTTAATTATTATCAGATGATTGGGAACTCAAGACAGCCATGACATTGTTGTTGCAAAACGTTGACATCTTTAGAGTAAAATGATGACTTTCGTCATAATTTTGCCAATTGAAATTCCGATTCTTATTATAATATTGCCAAAAAATTCAAGTTTTCTTATAAAATTGTGACTTTTGTCGAGTAAAATGACGACTCTTTTCATAAAATTGCGAAAATGTTAAGCTTTTCTTGTAAAATTGTGATTGTTATTGAGTAAAATTCCAACTCTTTTCGTAATATTGCCCAAAAGTTCAGTTTTTCTTGTAACATTTTGACTTGCATTGAGTAAAAAGACGACTTTTATTATAATACTGCCAAAATTCTATGGTAGGAATGGTGTTCCTGGGATTAAAGGCCTCATCTTTTCTCCTCCAAACATATTGCTGGGTGTTGTGGCCAAACAGCTCCATTTTTGTTTCATCTGACCACAGAACTTTCCTCCAGAAGGTCTTATCTTTGTCCATGTGATGTCTGACTTAAGCCCCATTGGGAACATGTGGACAATGCTGAAGAAACAAGTCCATGTCAAAAAAGCAACAGATTTAGCTGAACTGCACCAATTTAGTCAAGAGGAGTGGTCAAAAATTCCAGCAGAAGCTTGTGGATGGCTACCAAAAGCGCCTTATTGCAGGTAAACTTGCCAAGGGACATGTAAGCAAATATTAACATTGCTGTATGTATACTTTTGACCCAGCACATTTGCAGTAGACCCATAATAAATTCATAGAAGAAGCAAACTTCATGAATGTTTTTTTGTGGCCAAAAAGTACACTGCAAAAAGTCAGTTTTCAAAAACAAGAAAAAAAAAATTACAAAAATTAAGGGTATTTTACTTGAACTAAGCAAAATTATCTGCCAATAGAACAAGAAAATTTGGCTTGTCAAGACTTTCCAAAACAAGTAAAATTAGCTAACCTCAATGAACCTAAAAATAGCTTAAAATAAGTATATTCTCACTAATAACAAGTGCACTTTTCTTGGTAGGAAAAAAAATCTGAGACCTTTTTGCTCAATATCTTGAAAAATATTCTTAAGTGAAGTAAATGCTAGTGCCATTATCTTGACATAATGATATTACATTTCTTCAAACCAGCAAACTTATACTAAAACTAATTTATTGTTCTTAATGGAAAGGCAACAAGGCAAGCGCTTGTTACTCTCGGGGTCTCCTAGCCGCTCAGGCAATTATATTGTCTAAAAATGCATTTTTCCATGGATAACATGACATCATCACGCCAAGTGCGTGCTCTTTCAGTCAATTAGTGCGCATATATACAGCCCGGCCAAAAAATTTTAATTGTAATTTTGAAAAATTCATCTGAATGTGCATGAACTATTTCTGTTCAAAATTGTTAGAAATGTTAAATGTTTAAATATTAACTGTTAGTTTACTGTACTGTGCCAACTGTACTACTATATGAGTATGTGTTTTCTATTGTTTCATTGAAAATAAAACAGCAAAGTCCATTTGGCTGTCATCTGTTTTAATTATGAGACACAATTGTGTCAAAGTCATGACTTTTTTTGTCATGCTTAAAATAAGAAATTATTACTTTAAAAAAGTAGTTTTCTACTTGTGAGTGTTGATGACACAGCTTTGCAACACTTGATATTCTAGTTTCAAGCATGTTTTACTCAATATAGCTCATCAAATCTCAGCAACAAGCTGTAATATCTTACTGAGATCATTTAGGACCAAAACACTTAAAACAAGTAAAACACTCTGACATAAAATCTTATATATGGCCGTGCAAGTCCCAGGATGCCCAAAATGTCCATAACACACCCAGCTGAGTCCCACGGGGACGGGGGATAAAAGTTGGAAAAGTCGTCAAAAGTCCCAAAAATGTTCAAAATACCTACCCAGGTTCGAGTCCAACAAGTCCCGCCGCCGGCCGGGATGCCCACAATGTCCAAAACGCGCCCAGCAAAGTCCCACGGGAAGACGGGAAGAAAAGTGAGAAAATCGGTAAAATGTTCAAAAATCACACCCGAGGGACTCGAACCTAGGTAGGTATTTTGAACATTTTTTGGGACTTTTGCCGACTTTTCCAACTTTTATCCCCCCTCCCCGTGGGACTCGGCTGGGTGCGTTATGGACATTTTGGGCATCCTGGGAATTGCGCGGCGGGACTTGTGGGACTCGAACCTGGGTAGGTATTTTGAAAATTTTTGGGGACTTTTGCCGACTTTTCTCACTTTTCTCCCCCACTTCCTGTTTGGACTTTGCTGTGTGCGTTTTGGACATTTTTTGCATCCCGGGACTTGTGCAGCCGGGGGCGGGACTCGTGAGGTATTTTGGACAAAATTGGGACTTTTGACCATTTTGGCCGCCATTTCCCCTGTTCTTCCCCGCCTTCCTGTGCACCATTGCTGGGTGTGTTTTGGACAAAAATAGTTTCAAGCATGTTTTACTCAATATAGCTCATCAAATCTCAGCAAGAAGCTGTAATATCTTACTGGGATCATTTAGGACCAAAACACTTAAAACAAGTAAAACACTCTAACATAAAATCTTATATATGGCCGTGCAAGTCCCGGGATGCCCAAAATGTCCATAACACACCCAGCCGAGTCCCACGGGGACGGGGCATAAAAGTTGGAAAAGTTGTCAAAAGTCCCAAAAATATTCAAAATACCTACCCAGGTTCGAGTCCAACAAGTCCCGCCGCCGGCCGGGATGCCCAAAATGTCCAAAACGCGCCCAGCAAAGTCCCACGGGAAGACGGGGAGAAAAGTGAGAAAAATCGGTAAAATGTTCAAAAATCACACCCGAGGGACTCGAACCTAGGTAGATATTTTGAACATTTTTGGGACTTTTGCCGACTTTTCCAACTTTTATCCCCCCTCCCCGTGGGACTCGGCTGGGTGCGTTATGGACATTTTGGGCATCCTGGGAATTGCGCGGCCGGCGGCGGGACTTGTGGGACTCGAACCTGGGTAGGTATTTTGAAAATTTTTGGGGACTTTTGCCGACTTTTCTCACTTTTCTCCCCCACTTCCTGTTTGGACTTTGCTGGGTGCGTTTTGGACATTTTTTGCATCCCGGGACTTGTGCGGCCGGCGGCGGGACTCGTGAGACTGGAACCCGGGGAGGTATTTTGGACAAAATTGGGACTTCTGACCATTTTGGCCGCCATTTCCCCTCTTCTTCCCCGCCTTCCTGTGCACCATTGCTGGGTGTGTTTTGGACATTTGGACAAAAATAGTTTCAAGCATGTTTTACTCAATATAGGTCATCAAATCTCAGCTGTAACAAGCTGTAATATCTTACTGAGATCATTTAGGACCAAAACACTTAAAACAAGTAAAACATTAACATAAAATCTGCTTAGTGAAAATAATTATCTTATCAGACAGAAAATAAGCAAATATCACCCTTATTTGAGATATTTCATCGTACTTAGATTTCCGTTTTTGCAGCGTAAAGAGGGGTGGATTTATTAAAATAAGGAACATTTTCGCTTGATTTGTTTAAGTGGGTGAAGTTGTATACTAGGTTGGAAAAAAAAGAAAACAAAAGTGGCTGTTGCCAAGTCAATATATTGACTTGGCAACAGCCACTTTTTTTTTCTTTTACCTCCGGAAAAGAAAACTAAGAAGCAAACTTCATTAATGTTTTTTGTGACCAACAAGTATGTGCTCCAATCACTCTATCACAAAAAAGTAAGAAGTGATTGGAAACTCAAGACAGCCATGACATGATGTTCTCATGTCAACTTTTGACCACGACTGTAATTGCCACTACGTTTGCCAGCAGGGTTCATTAAAGGTCAATCAAAATCATCAGACCGCTCCTCAAAGAGGGGTGAATTTATTCAACTAAGGAACATTTTCGCTTGATTTGTTTAAGTGGGTGAAGTCGTATACTAGGTTGAAAAAAAAATTAAAAAAAAGTGGCTCTTGCCAAGTCAATACCGCCGGCACGGAAGAAATACTTGACAACAATGTCTCAAGTGCGTCTGAGTGGAGTGTTATTATTTTATATAAGTGAAGGAGTGTGGGAGCACTCGAGGGTGGCGTTCTATCAGGAAGCACGCGGCGTTTACACGTCGCATTGAGGCGTGTTGCTACAGAAGCCGGGGCAGGGTTTTTTTTTGTTTTTTTCCGTTCCTCTAAAAGGGACGTCACACACAAAAGAAATGTTCACTTAATGCGCTCCTGAGGGATCACCATTCATCCCCTTCTCCTTCCCCCTGCCTTTCAATCACGCTTGCACTCTATATAGAAATGGAGGGGAGGCGGACACCTGAACTGAATGAAATATGTCATTTCATTTTACCCCTGTCTATTATATTTACTATCCACTTGAAAAAAAAAAATGTTGTTCGACTGCCTGCGAATATTTGAAAGTACACGCTTCAAAGCCGGGTTGGAAAAAATGCTATTATTACTATTATTATGTACAATGGCGCTCATTATGTGGCAGAACTCCGCCAAGGCTAAGCGATTCTTTCTTGTACAGTTAGGACAATGACAGCTTTTATAAAAATGTTATAACAATGACCAATTGTTATACAGACCTGGGCAAATGAAGGCCCGGGGGCCACATGCGGCCCGTTAAGCTTTTCAATCTGGCCCGCCGGACATTCCCAAATACAAACCCCGTTTCCATATGAGTTGGGAAATTATGTTAGATGTGAATATAAACGGAATACAATGATTTGCAAATCATTTTCAACCCCTATTCAGTTGAATATGCTACAAAGACAACATATTTGATGCTCAAACTTATAAACATATATTTTTTTGCAAATAATCATTAACTTTAGAATTTGATGCCAGCAACACGTGACAAAGAAGTTGGGAAAGGTGGCAATAAATACTGATAAAGTTGAGGAATGCTCATCAAACACTTATTTGGAAGGCAAATTGGGAACAGGTGGGTGCCATGGTTGGGTATAAAAGTAGATTCCATGAAATGCTCAGTCATTCACAAACAAGGATGGGGCGAGGGTCACCACTTTGTCAACAAATGCCTGAGCAAATTGTTGAACAGTTTAAGAAAAACCTTTCTCAACCAGCTATTGCAAGGAATTTAGGGATTTCACCATCTACGCTCCGTAATATCATCAAAGGGTTCACAGATGCGTAAGTTACCCATGTCTTGGGCACTAATACACCCCCATACCATCACACATGTTGGCTTTTACACTTTGCGCCTAGAACAATCCGGATGGTTCTTTTCCTCTTTGGTCCGGAGGACACCACGTCCACAGTTTCCAAAAACAATTTGAAATGTGGACTCGTCAGACCACAGAACACTTTTCGACGGCGTTTCTGGGTGTTGTTGATAAACGGTTTTCACCTTGAATAGTAGAGTTTTAACTTGCACTTACAGATGTAGCGACCAACTGTAGTTACTGACAGTGGCTTTCTGAAGTGTTCCTGAGCCCCATGTGGTGATATCCTTTACACACTGATGTGGCTTGTTGATGCAGTACAGCCTGAGGGATGGAAGGTCACGGGCTTAGCTGCTTACGTGCAGTGATTTCTCCACATTCTCTGAACCCTTTGATGATATTACGGAGCGTAGATGGTGAAATCCCTAAATTCCTTGCAATAGCTGGTTGAGAAAGGTTTTTCTTAAACTGTTCAACAATTTGCTCAGGCATTTGTTGACAAAGTGGTGACCCTCGCCCCATCCTTGTTTGTGAATGACTGAATCATGGCACCCACCTGTTCCCAATTTGCCTGCTCACCTGTGGGATGTTCCAAATAAGTGTTTGATGAGCATTCCTCAACTTTATCAGTATTTATTGCCACCTTTCCCAACTTCTTTGTCACGTGTTGCTGCCATCAAATTCTAAATTTAATGATTATTTGCACACAAAAAAAAATGTTTATGAGTTTGAACATGAAATATGTTGTCTTTGTAGCATATTCAACTGAATATGGCTTGAAAATGATTTGCAAATCATTGTATTCCGTTTATATTCACATCTAACACAATTTCCTAACTCATATGGAAACGGGGTTTTTAGATCTGAAGCTTTTATGATACAAGCTGCTCCCATCTTGTGGATTTATTTAAAAAAACTATATCAGGAAGTTGCTTATAGCCAATGCTAAACTTTTTGGACCTAACTAGAGAGCCTGACTTGTAGTTGTTTTTTTGTACGCCGTGCAACTACAGGAAACTCAGTGTTTACTTTTGACTAAGTACAGCAGTTATTTTCTGCCTCCTTAAATTCACTTTTGTTATTTCTCGAAAGGAAGGATCGTTCAATAATTACTTTTCCACGGTTCACCCTAGCAACATATTTTCTTGGAAGTAATTGACATTATTATGCAGCCGAAAGCACAAAGATAGATGAAAGCCTTCTCTTTGGCGGATCCCGCCGAAACAAAGTGTGGTATGCACGCGCGCGCACACACCCGACAAGCACGCTCTGTCATCACGATGTTTAAAAAGAGAAGGTAAAGCTCACTATGGATGGTTGAAGGTCTCTCCAAGTAATTGAGCAAAGGCAAAACATTCGCAGTGAGATTAAAAGCCATGGAGTGATAGTACATACATTACATAAATCAGGGGTGTCCAAAGTGCGGCCCGGGGGCCATTTGCGGCCCTCAGCTAATTGCTTACCGGCCCGCCACACAGTCTGCAAAAATTGCAAAATTGATAATATTGCAAAAATTAAAAAAAACATTTTAAAAAAGTGGAATGAGGTGAAATCTAACAAGAAAAAGTTGCAATGTTGACACAAAAGCTGCCATTTTTTTCTTTTGTCTTTCTTTATTTTTCTTTTTTTTGCCATTGCTAAAAAAAAAAAAGACTACAAATCTATGTTATCAATCAATCAATCAATCAATGTTTATTTATATAGCCCTAAATCCCAAGTGTCTCAAAGGGCTGTACAAGCCACAACGACATCCTCGGTACAGAGCCCACATACGGGCAAGGAAAAACTCACCCCAGTGGGACGTCGGTGAATGACTATGAGAAACCTTGGAGAGGACCGCATATGTGGGTAACCCCCCCGCCCCTCTAGGGGAGACCGAAAGCAATGGATGTCGAGTGGGTCTGACATAACATTGTGAAAGTCCAGTCCACAGTGGATCCAACACATCAGCGGGAGTCCAGTCCACAGCGGGGCCAACAGGAAACCATCCCGAGCGGAGACGGGTCAGCAGCGCAGAGATGTCCCCAACCGATGCACAGGCTAGTGGTCCACCCGGGGTCCCGACTCTGGACAGCCAGCACTTCATCCATGGCCACCGGACCTATGCAACTCCCCCTCGCAAGGGACAGGGGAGAAGAGGAGAGAAGAAAAGAAACGGCAGATCAACTGGTCTAAAAAGGGGGGGTCTATTTAAAGGCTAGATTATACAAATGAGTTTTAAGATGGGACTTAAATGCTTCTACTGAGGTAGCATCTCTAACTGTTACCGGGAGGGCATTCCAGAGTACTGGAGCCCGAATAGAAAACGCTCTATAGCCCGCAGACTTTTTTTTGGCTCTGGGAATCACTAATAAGCCGGAGTTCTTTGAACGCAGATTTCTTGTCGGGACATATGGTACAATACAATCGGCAAGATAGGCTGGAGCTAAACCGTGTAGTATTTTATACGTAAGTAGTAAAACCTTAAAGTCGCATCTTAAGTGCACAGGAAGCCAGTGCAGGTGAGCCAGTATAGGCGTAATATGATCAAACTTTCTTGTTTTTGTCAAAAGCCTTGCAACCGCATTTTGTACCAACTGTAATCTTTTAATGCTAGACATAGGGAGACCTATACAATAAATTATTACTTAAAAAATATCACTTTAAAATGTTTTATGTGGAAAAAATATTGCATATATTGTCAGGCTTGTCCCTGACAGTTTGGCTATGTTTGAGTTTTTCCTCTGCGTTTGTCTTAGTTTCCTGTCAGTGCTTTTATTTTGTCTTCATTTCCTGATTATGTTCCCTGTGGCTGATTGGCACCTGGCCACACCTGGTGCCAGTCAGCCAGCTGCTATTTAAACCTGTCCTGCCCTCCAGTCACTGGTGGATCATTGTCACTTCTACCTGTAGCTTCTACCTATACCTCGTTGTAGCGCTGTCTACTTTTGTTCACTCCGCTCTAGTCATAGTTCCTTCGTGTCACAGTAAGTGTTTTTATTTCTTGTCCACAGTTAGCCTTTGTGCTATTTGAGTTCATAGCCTAGTTTGTTCTCCGCCTTGTGCGCGCCTTTTGTTTGTTCCCTTTTGTTTGTTTTTTGCTATAGTATCTGAATTAAATCATGTTTTCCCATTCAATGCCTGCCATCATCTCTGCATCTTGGGGTTCGTCAACTACAAACTCTGACAGAAAACTAAGAACAGGAAACCAAGACAAACGCAGGGGGAAACTAAAACTTGACCAAACTGTCAGGGACAACCCTGACATATATTGTGTGGTTGCCATAAAAAAAACATCAAAGTTTTATTTGACAAAAGAGCATAAAACAAACAAAATAATAGTTCAAATGTAAAATGGACAGATATATCTGAAGTTGATCTCGTAATTTAAGTGTTAAAAGTAAAATAAAATAAAAACTAATAAAAATGTATCACTTTATGAGTGGGGGACCTTTTGGATCTCGAATATATTTAGTAGGATTTTATTTAACATTTCACTGTGATTACTCAAAAATATTAAAGAATTAAAATCAATGGTGTCCTGCATTATTGATCTTTTAGGGCTCTAATTACTTTTTTTTTTTTTTTTTTTTTTTTTTTTGTCCTGCCCAGCTTCTCAGGCAAATCATATAGTTGATGTAGATGCCCATATCGGCTGTTCAGATTTACTTTACAAAAGAGAAGTGTAGGATACTTCTCTTGTTGCCTTATTTGTATTTTGACTTTATTAAATGTATTTTTTTTTTTATTTTTTATTTTTTGTCCTGTCCAGCTTCTCAGGCAAATCATATAGTTGATGTAGATGCCCATATCGGCTGTTCAGATTTACTTTACAAAAGAGAAGTATAGGATACTTCTCTTGTTGCCTTATTTGTATTTTGACTTTATTAAATGTATTTTTTTTTTTTTTTTTTTGTCCTGTCCAGCTTCTCAGGCAAATCATATAGCAGATGTAGATGCCCATATCGGCTGTTCAGATTTACTTTACAAAAGAGAAGTGTAGGATACTTCTCTTGTTGCCTTATTTGTATTTTGACTTTATTAAATGTATTTTTTTTTATTTTTTTTATTTTTTGTCCTGTCCAGCTTCTCAGGCAAATCATATAGTTGATGTAGATGCCCATATCGGCTGTTCAGATTTACTTTACAAAAGAGAAGTATAGAATACTTCTCTTGTTGCCTTATTTGTATTTTGACTTTATTAAATGTATTTTTTTTATTTTTTTTATTTTTTTATTTTTTTTTGTCCTGTCCAGCTTCTCAGGCAAATCATATAGTAGATGTAGATGCCCATATCGGCTGTTCAAATTTACTTTACAAAAGAGAAGTGTAGGATACTTCTCTTGTTGCCTTATTTGTATTTTGACTTTATTAAATGTTTTTTTTGTTGTTTTTTTTTGTCCCGTCCAGCTTCTCAGGCAAATCATATAGTAGATGTAGATGCCCATATCGGCTGTTCAGATTTACTTTACAAAAGAGAAGTGTAGGATACTTCTCTTGTTGCCTTATTTGTATTTTGACTTTATTAAATGTATTTATATTATCATTTGGTGCAGCCGGGCCGGAGCAGGAGGGGATAGAAAGAGAGAAAAAGGAAGACAGAGGGGGGAATTGTGGGGACAAGAGGGGGATTAGACAGAGAGACAAAAACAACAACAGCAAACACAACAACAACAACAACAACAACAACAACAACAACAGAGCAACATCAGCAAATACGACATGTACAAATATGATGGTAAAAGTAATAGCAAATAAGCAGTTAGCGAAAATAAAAAAATAATACAGAAATGATAATGAGCATTATTACACTAAAAATGGAGCAATATGAATACCAATAGAAATAGTGCTATTGATAATAAACAATACCAACACTTTACCTTTATTATCAACAATACAATTGTTCAAATGCAACAATACAAATACGTAATGATAACTTGAGATACGAAAGAATGCAGAAAAATGGAGGGGAAGAAAGAGAATCAACCTACATTACATAGGGCTCTAATTACTAAATACTGCATATTTCAGTTTTACTATAAAAAACAAAGTTGTCTTTGACAGAAAAGGCATAAAACCTTTTTTTTTTTTTTTTTTTTACTTTATATCAACCTGAAGTTGATATAGAGATTTACTGTAAGCGTTAAATAAAAAATAATAATAATTTGACTTGTTTTTTTACATTTTAATGACTGAGACCCTTTGTAGTCCCCGGGAGCCCTAAATGTTAAACAAAAATAAAAAATCCATATATTTTGTTAAGGTTTGAAAATGAAAAATATCAAAATGGCCCCCGCATGCTTAAATTTGTCCGTGTACGGCCCTCAGTGGAAAAAGTTTGGACACCCCTCACATAAATAAACCAATCAAATTAAGTCTTTTTGAAATAATCCCCGATTCAATGGTTTCCATTAAGCTTTTCCCTAAATTCCACATCCACTACACCAGGGGTCGGCAACCCGCGGCTCCGGAGCCGCATGCGGCTCTTTGACCACTCTGATGCGGCTCAGCTGCATACTTGCCGACCCCCCGATTTTCCCAGGAGACTTGTGGATCTCAGTGCCTCTCTTAGAAAACTCCAAGGGCAATTATAATCCTATTTTCACTCTAATTACTAAATTGAGGGCGTTCCCTAAATGCACTGCAGTAATTGTCCTCTATAGCATTTACAAACAGCTTGCCAGCCCGGCCACATGTTGTATGTAGCTTTTACTTGCACACGTACGAGACAGCAAAGCATACTTAGTCATCAGCCACACAGCTTACACTGACGGTAGCCGTATAAAACAACTTTAACACTGTTACGTTACAAATATGCGCCACACTGTGAACCCACACCAAAAAATAATGAAAAACACTTTTCTGGAGAACATCCGCACCGTAACACAACATAAACACAACACAACCAATACCCGGAATCCCATGCAGCCCTAACTCTTCCGGTCTAGATTATACACCCCCGCTACCACCAAACCCCCCCACACATCAACCCTCCCCCCCTCCGTGTGTCGGTTGAGCGGAAGAGTTAGGGCTGCATGGGATTCTGGGTATTTGTTGTGTTGTGTTTATGTTGTGTTACAGTGCAGATGTTCTCCAGAAATGTGTTTGTCATTCTTTTTTGGTGTGGGTTCAAAGTGTGGCGCATATTTGTAACGTAACAGTGTTAAAGTTGTTTTTGTACGGCTACCGTCAGTGTAAGCTGTGTGGCTGCTGAAGTAGTACGCCTTGCTGTCACTTGCGTGAGCAAGCTGAAGCTGCATTCTACATGTGGTCGAGCAGGTACACTGTTTGGGCAGGCTGTAGAGGGCGCCCAAAGCAGTGCCATCACGCCCTGATATTCGGGAGTCTCCCGGAAATAATGAGGGGGTTGGCAAGCATGACGCTATCAAGCGCTATTCATTCAAAACTCGCGGGCCGCAATAACATCAAATTTCCATATTAAGGTGCGTGCCGGTGCGTGTGTCTGAGACCCCTGGTTAACATAGCACAAAGCAATTTAAGCTTTGTATGCGGTGTTTTTCATTTTAAATTAAAAAAAAATTTTTGTGGCTCCCATTATTTTCTTTAATTTGTGAAACTTGCCAAAATGGCTCTTTGAGTGGTAAAGGTTGCCGACCCCTGCAATACACGTTCACAATTTGACCTTGAAATTTCTCCAGTGTGCACACAGGTCAAAGAGATGTTCACCAGTTAGAGAAGCACTCCCCCCCCCCCCCCACTCAGGTAAATCGTCTCGGCTTCAGTCCCATGCCCATCAGGCAGTAGTGGATGACAACATTTGCAGGCATGCATCACAAGTGTGAGCACTACACCTGAAGGACATGGAGGGCCGGCAGATGCTCGCCGATTGTTGACTCTCAGCGCTGTTCCAAATAGTGCTGTCGGAGAAAATGACAAGCATCCACTGAACGACCGACATAGGGCCGCTCTAAGGGCCCGATTTACTGAGATCCAAATAGCAGCGTGTGCAATCCATAAAATAGCATGTAAAAACCCCAAAAGCAGTGAAGTTGTCACGTTGTGTGAATGGTAAATAAGAAGAGAATACAACAAATCCTTTTCAACTTATATTCAATTGAATAGACTGCAAAGACTAGATCAGGGGTCACCAACGCGGTGCCCGCGGGCACCAGGTAGCCCGTAAGGACCAGATGAGTAGCCCGCTGGCCTGTTCTAAAAATAGCTCAAATAGCAGCACTTACCAGTGAGCTGCCTCTATTTTTTAAATTGTATTTATTTACTAGCAAGCTGGTCTCGCTTTGCCCGACATTTTTAAATCAACGTAAAAAAACACAAGATACACTTACAATTAGTGCACCAACCCAAAAAAACCTCCCTCCCCCATTTCTTTCTGTTATCAATATTCTGCTTCCTACATTATATATCAATATATATCAATACAGTCTGCAAGGGATACAGTCCGTAAGCACACATGATTGTGCGTGCTGCTGCTCCACTAATAGTACTAACCTTTAACACTTAATTTTACTCATTTTCATTCATTACTAGTTTCTATGTAACTGTTTTTATATTGTTTTACTTTCTTTTTTATTCAAGAAAATGTTTTTAATTGAGTTATCTTATTTTATTATTATTTTTACAAAGTACCTTATCTTCACCATACATGGTTGTCCAAATTAGGCATAATAATGTGTTAATTCCACGACTGCATATATCGGTTGATATCGGTATCGGTAATTAAAGAGTTGGACAATATCGGAATATCGGATATCGGCAAAAAGCCATTATCGGACATCCCTATTTTTTATCCTTTCGCCTTTTTTCTTGCTGTGTTTGTTGCATTTTTGTTGCTCTTGCTCGATTGTAAAAGAGGTGGTCTGGGAAGTAGAGAAGCAACGTTCATATATTCTCAATATTCAGTATTTTATTGTTCATAGCTAACATGGTAGATCCCACATTCTATATTCTATTGACATTTGTTTGTAATAGTCAGTCACACGGTGATCCCATCAAGGCTGGCTTGTAGTCTTTTTTTTATTTAATTGTATTTATTTTTATTTTTTTTATTTTTTTTATAAATGGCCTGTGGTCTCTAGCCCTACTGAGAGCCAGCGTCCACTACAGTGGACGTTTGTGTTCCGCATAACACGGCTAATTTTGTCTTCCGAAATTTGCAAGTCTGACAAAAGAACTCGAACCGTTACCAAGATGTCTCCGGCAGAGGATTCCGGTAAAAGATCAGTTCTACGGTCTGAGGATCCTGTTGAAACAGGAAGTGACTCACAAATATACTGTGTTTATCTGCGAACTGCTGACATGACTTAGATCATGACGACAGTTCAAAGCCAACATATGGTCGGTAATAAAACTAATTAGCACCTGACTTCCTGTGGTAATTAGCGTGACGCAACGCGGAGTGCAGACAGTTCATCTGCAGGCTTAGTCATCCACCATAAAAGCGTAATTAGCCGTGCTAAGGGCACAGGTGATGTATTATAATCATTAATAATGGATGCCTGTCACCTGGACTGGAACTCTCGGGGTGACAAAATCCGCCTGAAACTCTTTGAAATATAGTTGACTTTAGGGTTGGTATAGACCTCCATGGCAGCAAATAGAGTACAGTTCTTCCAGAGGACAAGCTAAACATGCCACACCAGACCTTCTAAACTTTTTTGACCTTGGGGCCCAACATTTCCACTACAGAAGGGCCTGGGGCCCACTCCAATATTAACACTGAATTCAACTGAATTTCCATACTAGAGGCTAACTTTTCATGTGATAAAATGGCAACCAAGGTAATCAATCAATCAATCAATCAAAGTTTACTTATATAGCCTTAAATCACGAGTGTCTCAAAGGATCCCACATCAGGGCTAGGAAAAACTCAACCCAATGGGACAATGGGAAACCTTGTAGGGGACCGGTGCAATGGACGTCAAGTGGATCTAGCATAATATTGTGAGAGTCCAGTCCATAGTGGATCTAACATAATAGTGAGAGTCCAGTCCATAGTGGATCTAACATAATAGTGTGAGTCCAGTCCATAGTGGATCGAACATAATAGTGTGAGACTCCAGTCCATAGTGGATCGAACATAATAGTGTGAGAGTCCAGTCCATAGTGGATCTAACATAATAGTGTGAGAGTCCAGTCCATAGTGGATCTAACATAATAGTGAGAGTCCAGTCCATAGTGGATCTAACATAATAGTGTGAGAGTCCAGTCCATAGTGGATCTAACATAATAGTGTGAGAGTCCAGTCCATAGTGGATCTAACATAATAGTGTGAGAGTCCAGTCCATAGTGGATCTAACATAATAGTGTGAGAGTCCAGTCCATAGTGGATCTAACATAACAGTGAGAGTCCAGTCCATAGTGGATCTAACATAACAGTGAGAGTCCAGTCCATAGTGGATCTAACATAATAGTGAGAGTCCAGTCCATAGTGGATCTAACATAACAGTGAGAGTCCAGTCCATAGTGGATCTAACATAATATTGTGAGAGTCCAGTCCATAGTGGATCTAACATAATAGTGTGAGAGTCCAGTCCATAGTGGATCTAACATAATATTGTGAGAGTCCAGTCCATAGTGGATCTAACATAATATTGTGAGAGTCCAGTCCATAGTGGATCTAACATAATAGTGTGAGAGTCCAGTCCATAGTGGATCTAACATAATAGTGTGAGAGTCCAGTCCATAGTGGATCTAACATAATATTGTGAGAGTCCAGTCCATAGTGGATCTAACATAATAGTGTGAGAGTCCAGTCCATAGTGGATCTAACATAATAGTGTGAGAGTCCAGTCCATAGTGGATCTAACATAATAGTGTGAGAGTCCAGTCCATAGTGGATCTAACATAATAGTGTGAGAGTCCAGTCCATAGTGGATCTAACATAATAGTGTGAGAGTCCAGTCCATAGTGGATGTAACATAATAGTGAGAGTCCAGTCCATAGTGGATCTAACATAAGAGTGAGAGTCCAGTCCATAGTGGATCTAACATAATATTGTGAGAGTCCAGTCTATAGTGGATCTAACATAATAGTGTGAGAGTCCAGTCCATAGTGGATCTAACATAATAGTGAGAGTCCAGTCCATAGTGGATCTAATATAATAGTGAGAGTCCAGTCCATCGTGGATCTAACATAATATTGTGAGTCCAGTCCATAGTGGATCTAACATAATAGTGAGAGTCCAGTGCATAGTGGATCTAACATAATAGTGTGAGAGTCAAGTCCATAGTGGATCTAACATAATAGTGAGAGTCCAGTCCATCGTGGATCTAACAAAGTAGTGAGAGAGTCCAGTTCATAGTGGATGTAACATAATAGTGAGAGTCCAGTCTATAGTGGATCTAACATAATAGTGAGAGTCCAGTCCATAGTGGGGCCAGCAGGAGACCATCCCGAGCTTAAATGCTTCTACTAATCAAAAAGGTCAACAAACGAACAAGATTTCTCTACAGAATCTCCTCTCTGGTCAACAAAAGCACCATGAAGATTCTGGCGGGAACTCTCATTCAACCCTTTTTTCATTACGCGTGCACCTCCTGGTTCCCCTAGCACCTCCTGGTACCCTCAAATCTAAACTCCAAACATCCCAGAACAAGCTAGTCAGATTACTTCTAGACCTCCACCCCAGATCCCACCTCACTCCTACCCACTTCTCCAAAGTGGGCTGGCTCAAGGTGGAGGACAGAGTCAAACAACTTGCACTGAGCCTAGTCTATAAAATCCGCTACACCTCCCTGATACCGAAGTACATGTCAAACTACTTCCTTAATGACCGCCATAACCACAACACCAGGGGGAGCTCCACTAACCACGTCAAACCCAGATTCCGATCTAACAAAGGTCTTAACTCATTCTCTTTCAATGCCACATCAATGTGGAATGCACTCCCAACAGGTGTAAAAGAAAGGGCATCTCTATCCTCCTTCAAAACTGAACTAAAAGAACACCTCCAGGTAACTTGAACCCTAACCTATCACACCATAATAATACTCCTATGTTGAAGCACAGTACAATCCATCAAGTGGTGTGGCTTCATAGCTTACCAAAGTCCTACTAGAACATTTTGATAGGTTTTTGAGCGCCGTGCGTAATGTTCTATATTTTCAATGGAACATATAAAAATGTTGGTGTTGTTTACTTGAGTCATATTGCAGTCTACACATATCTCTTATGTGTGACTGCCATCATATTGCAGTCTACATGTATATCTAATTTTTGACTGCAATCTACTAGTCACATTTATCACTACACTATGTACCAAATAAAATTGCTTCGAGGTCGGTAAGCAAAACCACAATTATTCCTCACATTAGGCGCACCGGGTTATAAGGCGCCATGTCGATGTTTGAGGGGGAAAAAATGATTTTAAGTGCGCCTTATAGTCCGGGAAATACGGTATTTATTTCGTTCAAAAATGGAAAGAATGAATACATTTAGTAAGAAAAAAATAAGTACTTTTTTGACAAATATTATTTCCAATTTCGCATATCTGAACCCCCGGGTGTTGGAATAATTATGTATAAGTTATCACACAAACTCTTATGTTTAAAGGCCGTTGCTATAGTTATCATCTATAATAATAAATAGAGGAGCGCATGGGACTGCCCCTCCGAGCGTAGTGGGAGACTGTAACTGAGTGCGCAGCCCAATACGTTTCTCCTCATGAGCAAAATTGAACTCTGTTTCTGCCTGATTCCTTGATTCTTGTCTTGTTTACTAGATAGTTCAGTGTTTAAACTTGAGTTGCACACACGTGTTCTGGTACTTGCCAAATAATGCATCATGATATATATCCTTATCTCAAGAGGCTCAAATATATATCGCAATATAGTTGTTCCATCCCTAATGAACTAACATTGGTACTTTTTGGAAGCTTTTCTCCACACCTGAATGTGCATTTTCAAGGTTTATGTCAGAAAAATTGTATCTAAGTTATCACAAAACTTTGTGTTGAAATGAGTTTCCCGGCGAGAAGACAAAAGCTGTCTTTGAACCTACCAATATTTTGTCTCGACCCAAGAACTACAAAGCGAAGAGGAAGCAGGGCCAGACTCCCCTCAAGGCGACCTTTTGTTTGAACTGTTTTACGACCTTTTCTTTGAACTCTTCTGTAACCAAAGGCGATGGCTGTTTACGACCCCCATCCCTTAGAAACAGCTGTCGCCATGTAATCAGGGAAAGTCCAAATAAAGAGGTGGCGTACAATCTTTCGCCAGAGCGTGCCGGGAGACTGCGCAAGAGTACAGCCCAGACGTCTCTCCTCAATTGAGCCACATTTAATTCTGCCTCTGTTTAATTCTTTGCTTCTTGTCTTGTTTAATAGATGTCATCAGTGTTTGAACCTGACAGCTTACCTGCGCAGGTGATCAAATATGTTGCGATGGGCATCGTTTGACCCTGGAACAGGTTATTTGGAACAAGCTCGTTGTCCATAAATGTGCTTTATGCCACGGTCTGCAAACAGATGCTGTACTAAGTGTGCTACAAATATTGTTCTGTTGACTTGTCTTTGTGTTTGGCAAGAGGTAATCCTGCTATTTAACATGGCTCCCAGTGAACGGAGGCAAATGAAGCAGTAGCTGCAGAAAGCTGAAAGATGCTGAACACTTCAAGGCCTGCTGTGCTCGGGTCCTCGTCCCTGATGGAGGACTCAGTTCTCAGCACCTGCACTTTAATTAGAGATGAGACCGGCATGCAGAGAGCAGGGTAGGACAAGAGGGGATGCATACTATATGTAAAAAAGCCTGGCTAATTAGTGCATCTTAGTGTGCACTTAGGGAGGAGTGCACGGGAAAAAATACTGTAAATTAAATAGCTGTTAAAAAATCTTTTAAAATTGGCTTTTTCTTACCTTTTCTGCTAATGTAAAATCGCCCCAAGCAAAATGTTTGCAAGCTAGCAGGTTACGTAAAAAAAAAAATAACTCAAGTCATTTGCATGAAAAAATAATAATAATAATTAGCCCACTTTATGCACTGCACAAATTAGTATCGAGAAGGCCCGATAAAAATGCATATTTAATACCTTCCAGTAAATTATTGATTACGGTAATCAGAATCCTGAAAAAGAAAATAAAAAATAAAAAAAATAAAAAATATTTAAAAAAAATAATAATTAAAAAATAAAATTAAAATAAAAATAAAAATAAAATTAAATTAAAAATGTAAAAAAATATTTTAAAAAAAAAATAATAAAAAATAATAAAAAATAATAAAAATAAAAAATAAAAAACAATTCCTAATTGGAACGCATGATATAAAAGGTCGTAATTATGAGATTAAAAAATCAAAATTATGAAATAAAAAGTAAACAAAAGGATGGAATTAAAAATCCAAAATACGATAGTCATAATAACAAAACGACAAGTAGAAGTTATGACAAAATGTGGAAATCATGAGATAAAAAGTCATAATTATGAGATAAAAAGTCGAAATTACAAAATAAAAAGTCATATGTATGAGATTAAAATCATTATGAGATTAAAAATGTTAATCTCATAATTTGGATTTTTATCTCATACATATGACTTTTTATCTTGTAATTTAAACTTTTTATCTCATGATTATGACTTTTAATTTAAAAGTCATAATTATGAGACAAAAAATTAAAATTATTCAATCAAATATCACAATTAGGGGAAATCATGAATTAAATATGGGATATGAAGTCTAAATTACGAGATAATAATGTTAAGAAACAATTTATACACCAATTTTAAATGTATTCTTGAAAAGTTTGACAAAAAAATTATAAGAATATCTACATTTATATGGATATTTTAAAAAAAAACATATATATATAGTATAAAAAAAATTATATTAGGGGATTAAAAATCTAAATCATGAGGTAAATCATGAATTAAATATGGGATATGAAGTCATAATTACGAGATAAAAAGTCTAAATTACGAGATAATGTTAAGAAACGATTTATACAACAATTTTAATCGATTCTTGAAAAATTTGACAAAATAATTATAAGAATATCTACATTTATATGCATATTTTACAAATATTTATATACATATCTTTATTTAATTTTTTTTCAGTATAAAAAAATATATATATATATAAATATATATATATTATTAGGGGATTAAAAATCAAAATCATATATATATATATATATATATATATTATTTTGTTTTTAATAAGTATAAAAAAAATAATATTACGGGATTAAAAATCTAAATCATGAATTAAATATGGGATATGAAGTCATAATTACGAGATAAAAAGTCTAAAATACGAGATAATAATGTTAAGAAACGATTTATACAACCATTTTAAATGCATTCTTGAAAAAATTTTTTAAAAAATTATAATAATATCTACATTAATATGTATATTTTACAAATATATACATACATATATATATATATATATATATATATATATATATATATATATATATATATATATATATATATATATATATATATATATATATATATATATGTGTATTTATTTATTTTTATTTTTTTTGTATTTTTTTTTGTATTCAATATTTTAAAAAATTTAACATTAGGGGATTAAAAATCTAAATTATGAGGTAAATCATGAATTGAATATGGGATATGAAGTCATAATTACGAGATAATAATGTTTAGAAACAATTTATACAACAATTTTAAATGTATTCTTGAAAAATTTGACAAAAAAATTATAACAATATCTACATTTATATGTATATTTTACAAATATATATAGATATATACATCTATATACATATAATTTCATTTTATTCAGTATAAAAACATTGTTTTAATTTTTTTAGGCCATCTCTGCTTCCTCGCTACGCATGTATCATGTGACCTGTTTTGAAAAGGTTTTTTTTTAATCATTTATATACCAAATACTTTATTGCGATTAATCAGTTTGAATCAAGAATCATGTTGAGTCAAAAGTAGATTTGAATCAAAACGTAGACGATTATTAAACATGCATCATGACACCTTTACTCTACATACTTTATAACGTGCATTAGCAGCACCCGGGCCACTGGAGTGTACCTCACACACACACACACACACACACACACACACACACACACACACACACACACACACACACACACACACACACACACACACACTCCTACAGCATCACAGGAAGTTACCCTGTGAGCATGAATGGAGTCTCAACTTTCCAAGCCGAGGACATTTTCCTGTGATGCCACATGAGCGTGTAAGGGTGGATGCCTTCTCTGGGATGTTCAGAAAAAAAGGTGTGTGTTAATCCCCCCGCCTTTGTGGTGTTGGCGGTAAAACACATTTCCGTGCTCACGATGTGTAGCAGCCAGCTTTGGCTCAAACTGGGAGCAACAAGGAAGCGAGCAATGAAGATCCAGCCTTTTTTTATTTCCTCCGTGAGAGATTTATTTTCCTCCCGTACTGTTGGACGTTTATTTTGAGGATTAGTACTTTAATGGACCTTGTAATGTGGAGATCAGAGTGGCAAAGGAGCATGGAGACATTTACATCCCATATTATACCTCAACTATTTGAAATGCTGTACATCCCTAAATAGTATAGAGCAGGAGTTCTTAACCTTCTTAACTTTTTCACTAAATTAATAATCTTACTCTTGATTTTATTCATATTCAATAATGATTTGCAAATCCTTTTCAACTTATATTCAACTGAATAGACTCAAAGACAAGATATTTAACATTCAAACTAGAAACATTTGTAATGTTTTGCAAATTTTAGCCCATTTGGAATTTAATACCTGCAACATGTTTCAAAAAAAGCTGGCAAAAGTGGCAAAAAAGACTGAGGAAGTTGAGGAATGCTCATCGGAGACTTATTTGGAACATCCCACAGGTGAACAGGCTAATTGGGAACGGGTGGGTGCCATGATTGGGTATAAAAGCAGCTTCCGTGAAATGCTCAGTCGTTCACCAACAAGGACGGGGGCGAGGGTCACCACTTTGTCGACAAATGCCCGAGCAAATTGTTTAAGAACGACATTTCTCAACCAGCTATTGCAAGGAATTTAGGGATTTCACCATCTACGCTCCGTAATATCATCAAAAGGTTCAGAGAATCTGAAGAAATCACTGCACGTAAGCCATGATATTACGGACCTTCCATCCCTCAGGCGGTACTGCATCAAAAAGCGACATCAGTGTGTAAAGGATATCACCACATGGGCTCAGGAACACTTCAGAAAACCACTGTCAGTAACTACAGTTGGTCGCTACATCTGTAAGTGCAAGTTAAAACTCTACTATGCAAAGCGGAAGCCATTTATCAACAACACCCAGAAACGCCGCCGACTTCGCTGGGCCCCGAGCTCATCTAAGATGGACTGATGCAAAGTGGAAAAGTGGAAAAGTGTTCTGTGGTCTGACGAGTCCACATTTCAAGTTGTTTTTGGAAACTGTGGACGCCGTGGACCAAAAAAAGGGAAAAGAACCATCCGGATTGTTCTAGGCGCAAAGTGTAAAAGGCAGCATGTGTGATGGTATGGGGGTGTATTAGTGCCCAAGGCATGGGTAACTTACACATCTGTGAAGGCGCCATTAATGCTGAAAGGTACATACAGCTTTTGGAGCAACATATGTTGCCATCCAAGCAACGTTACCATGGACGCCCCTGCTTATTTCAGCAAGACGATGCCGAGCTACGTGTTACAACAGCGTGGCTTCGTAGTAAAAGAGTGCGGGTACTAGACTGGCCTGCCTGTAGTCCAGACATTGAAAATGTGTGAAGGCTAAAACATGAGAAGGGAGACTGTTGAACAACTTAAGCTGTACATCAATTCAAGATTCAAGATTCAAGATGCTTTATTATTGTCCATTCTCTAACATGTACAAGGCACATAAGAACTGAAATTTCATTTTGGGCACAGTCCCACAAAGAGCAGACATACGCTACAAGGGGACAAGACGGGACCGCCAATGGATCAGCCACTTACAGCGCTCCTTAAAAAAAGGTGGGAAAAAGGTGACATTGGGAAAGGGGGAAGAGTAAAAAAAAGTATCAGTCTAAGGCTGGACACTCGGGAGGGGTCCAGACTGAGTCCAAGGAAAAAACCTCACATAGCATAGCACACATAAACATGATACATGTAAGCACAACAACTCGCAACAGAGGGGGGGGGGGGTTTGGGGCCCTGGAGGCCGGCTGCCGCTATAAAGCCCTACTCAGCCGTCCACAACCCCGAAGAGGAATTAAGCAGTGGTGAAGGCGTTGATTGGGGGAGGGGCGGGTGCGTGCATGTATGCCCAATTAACTTGGGTGAGATGTTGAACTGTTTTTGTGGACTGGGGCCGATCTCAAAGTTCGACACCAGGTGTTATTGAAAAAAAAGGAAGGTCAAAAGCGTCCATCGTTGAGGAGTCCTCGGGAGAGTTTTTCAGAACAGCATGTTCCTGATAGCGCCAAGGCCATTCGAGGGAGTCAAATCGTAGATTAAGATGTTGTTTTCTTCGAGCAGTCAAAACAATGACATTCCTGCTCTGTGTCCGTGCTGTTCTCTCAAATTCAATTTAATTCTTCCTTCTCAGCAAGCTTCTCCATGATGTGATCCATTTTGCGATTCAAATCAGAAATCGCCCCAGTTTGTGTTCCCACAGCCCGACCCAATCCTTCCATTGCGGCGAACAGCCGTTGGGCTCCTTGAGTGGCTGCCATCGTCTTCCGAATTTGACGATACACCAGAGCAATGCCCAGCCCAATCAGCAGGTGCCCCGCGATCACGGTTCCAAATAGGTAGATGTCTTCCACGTCCTCGATCGAAAGGACTGAGAGGCACATGATTCTCCAATTATCCCAGGAGTCTCTCACGTACCCGCAGCAAAGGTTCCATCAGGGCAGCCAGGCTCCCCAGAACCTCTTTTACTTGTCGAAAAGACTTTGTCAATTGCGTCGAGAGTCCAGCTGATCATATCCATGTTTGATGTTTAGATTTGAGTACAGCGCAAAGAAAGAGGCTTCAAAAAAGTTCAGACAGGACAAGGACACGAAGAAAGCAAGCAGGGAAGGAGGGAGCGGAGAAAAAGGTGACCGCCCTCACCAAGAGGCAAGACAGAATGGGAAAGAATTCCACTTCAAAAACGTGTCTCGTCAGTTCCCAAACCTTTACTGAGTGTTGTTCAAAGGAAAGGCCATGTAACACAGTGGTAAAAATGCATTTTTTTGCAATGTGTTGCTGCCATTCAATTCTAAGTTCCTGATTATTTGCAAAAAAAATAAATGACGTTTCTCAGTATGAACATGAAATATCTTGTCTTTGCAGTCTATTCAATTGGATATAAGTTGAAAAGGATTTGTTGTATTCTCTTTTTATTTACCATTTACACAACGTGACAACTTCACTGCTTTTGGCGGAGGTGGTCAGAGTATTGTCTCAATGAACAATGAGCACTGGGGCTAACGCCGGGGTGGTCTCCAGAGGTCGGCCCACTGACTCACCCCACTACTGCCCACCTTTACTTACTACTAATGTGGCGGTGCTTTGAGTTGGACGGGTAATCCCTGCCTTATCTCTCAAAAAGCGGAATCCGGTGCGGCGCGGCTGATAAGATGAGCAAACAGTGGGGATCATTAGAGCAGGTGTATTGTGTAATCAGCGCTCTAATCTTACTTAATCCAGACATTTCCAGACCTGCCAAGGCCACTAAAGTGTGCGGATGGGCAGCCGGGTGTTGCCAAACACCTCATGATGCGCAACACAAAACCGGTGTTGTTCAAAAACACACAACAGGTAGCTTGATAACCTCAGATGTCAGATACCAACCAATCAGAATGGATTTATTTAGCCCTTATGGTCACCAGTAGGGATTTCTACCAAATCCGGTACTTTTTTGGCATCGACCGTCTGGCGCCGGTCCTACCTGGGTTGCGCGAGACGTCACGCCCGGTTGCCGACTTGGCGATGCGCTCGCATTTTGGCGATCACTCCAGCAGGGTCTCCTCCCCAACCCGGAGCTTTTATAGACAGAATTTCAAGGCGCAGTCAGGTCGTTGAGGGGATCCGGTTTGGTGACTGCAGGATTAAGTCTCTGCTTTTTGCGGATGATGTGGTCCAGGCTGGCGAACCGATACCACTGGATCGGTTCGCAGCCGAGTGTGAAGCGACTGGGATAAAAATCAGCACTCCCAAGTCCGAGTCGATTGTTCTCGCCCGGACAAATGTGGAGTGCCATCTCCGGGTTGGGGAGGAGACTCTGCCCCAAGTTGAGGAGTTCAAGTACCTCGGAGTCTTGTTCACGAGTGGAGTTGATCGTGAGATCGACAGGCGGATCGGTGCAGCGTCTTCAGTAATGCGGACGCTGTATCGATCCGTTGTGGTGAAGAAGGAGCTGAGCTGGAAGGCAAAGCTCTCAATTTACCGGTCGATCTACGTTCCCCTCCTCACCTATGGTCATGAGCTTTGGGTTATGACCGAAAGGACAAGATCACGAGTACAAGCGGCCCAAATGAGTTTCCTCCGCCGGGTGGCGGGGCTCTCCCTTAGAGATAGGGTGAGAAGCTCTGCCATTTTGGACTAACTGCAATGGAGCGATTGAGGCCTGCTTCATTCCAACGTAGAGGAAGTTGCAGTCGTCCAAACCTGATTAAATAAAAGCATGGATTACCCGCTCAAAGTCGTTAAAAGATAAAACTGATTTAATGTTTGCTAAAAGTCTTAGATGATAAAAACTAGATCGTACAACGGAGTGGCTGTGGGTTTGACGTTTCGGTTCGCAGCCGAGTGTGAAGCGACTGGGATGAGAATCAGCACCTCTAAGTCCGAGTCTATGGTTCTCACCCGGAAAAGGGTGGAGTGCCATCTCCGGGTTGGGGAGGAGTGCCTGTCCCAAGTGGAGGAGTTCAAGTACCTCGGAGTCCCTTTCACGAGTGAGGGAAGAGTGGATGGTGAGATCGACAGGTGGATCGGTGCGGCGTCTTCAGTAATGCGGACGCTGTATCGATCCGTTGTGGTGAAGAAGGAGCTGAGCCGGAAGGCAAAGCTCTCAATTTACCGGTCGATCTACGTTCCCCTCCTCAGCTATGGTCATGATCTTTGGGTTATGACCGAAAGGACAAGATCACGGGTACAAGCGGCCCGAATGAGTTTCCTCCGCCGGGTGGCGGGGCTCTCCCTTAGAGATAGGGTGAGAAGCTCTGCCATTTTGGACTATCAATCAATCAATCAATCAATGTTTATTTATATAGCCCTAAATCACAAGTGTCTCAAAGGGCTGTACAAGCCACAACGACATCCTCGGTACAGAGCCCACATACGGGCAAGGAAAAACTCACCCCAGTGGGACGTCGGTGAATGACTATGAGAAACCTTGGAGAGGACCGCATATGTGGGTAACCCCCCCCCCCCCCCCCTCTAGGGGAGACTAACTGCAATGGAGCGATTGAGGCCTGCTTCATTCCAACGTAGAGTAAGTTGCAGTCATCCAAACCTGATTAAATAAAAGCCGCTCAAAGTCGTTAAGAGATAAAACTGATTTAATGTTTGCTAAAAGTCTTAGATGATAAAAACTAGATCGTACAACAGACTTAATCTGATGTTCTAATTTAAGATCATTGTCCAACTAAAAACCAAGATTTGTGGCTGTGGGTTTGACGTTCGATTCGCAGCCGAGTGTGAAGTAACTGGGATAAAAATCAGCACTCCCAAATCCGAGTCCATTGTTCTCGCCCGGAAAAATGTGGAGTGCCATCTCCGGGTTGGTTAGGACACTCTGCCCCAACTGGAGGAGTTCAAGTACCTCTGAGTCTTGTTCACGAGTGAGGGAAGAGTGGATCGTGAGATCGACAGGCGGATCGGTGCGGCGTCTTCAGTAATGCGGACGCTGTATCGATCCATTGTGGTGAAGAAGGAGCTGAGCCGGAAGGCAAAGCTCTCAATTTACCGGTCGATCTACATTCCCATCCTCACCTATGGTCATGAGCTTTGGGTTATGACCGAAAGGACAAGATCACGGGTACAAGCGGCCCAAATGAGTTTCCTCCACCGGGTGGCGGGTCTCTCCCTTAGAGATAGGGTGAGAAGCTCTGCCGTTTTGGACTAACTGCAATGGAGCGATTGAGGCCTGCTTCATTCCAACGTAGAGGAAGTTGCAGTTGTCCAAACCTGATTAAATAAAAGCATGGATTACCCGCTCAAAGTCGTTAAAAGATAAAACTGATTTAATGTTTGCTAAAAGACTTACATGATAAAAACTAGATCGTACAACGGAGTTAATCTGATGTTCCAATTTAAGATCATTGTCCAACTTAAAACCAAGATTTGTGGCTGTGGGTTTGACGTTTCGGTTCGCAGCCGAGTGTGAAGCGACTGGGATGAGAATCAGCACCTCCAAGTCCGAGTCTATGGTTCTCACCCGGAAAAGGGTGGAGTGCCATCTCCGGGTTGGGGAGGAGTGCCTGTCCCAAGTGGAGGAGTTCAAGTACCTCGGAGTCTTGTTCACGAGTGAGGGAAGAGTGGATGGTGAGATCGACAGGTGGATCAGTGCGGCGTCTTCAGTAATGCGGACGCTGTATCGATATGTTGTGGTGAAGAAGGAGCTGAGCTGTAAGGCAAAGCTCTCAATTTACCGGTCGATCTACGTTCCCCTCCTCACCTATGGTCATGAGCTTTGGGTTATGACCGAAAGGACAAGATCACGAGTACAAGCGGCCGGAATGAGTTTCCTTTGCCGGGTGGCGAGGCTCTCCCTTAGAGATAGGGTGAGACGCTCAGTCATCCGGCAGTAGCTCAAAGTAAAGCCGCTGCTCCTCCAGAACTGTGGGCGCTAAGACTTTGGTGATCTCGGAATTGAATTGCAAATTGGATCCACACTGCAAGGCGAAATTAGGATCAATTTGAAAGCCAGTATGGACAACCACGCGACCCAAGACCATTGGAATGTGTTTTCGCCCCACCAATACCAATCCTTATCTGCAATTCGACATTGGCCTTGGAACGGTAGCGCAGTAAATACCGCAGTGAGAAAAGTGCAACAAATGACGCTCCGAATCCTCCCACCTTCTTCAAGAACACCTGGGAAGTTATCTCTGTTCGCTAACGCCGAGCAGAGTGACCTCCAGGCTTATAGACGTGACACTCGTGGACTACGACGCAGATGCACACCCACATCCTCACGCCTTCGCCACCCATCTCCTTGCAGTGTGACGAGGTACGGAGCAGCGCCAGATGGCAGCCTCTTCAAACCGGATGCCCTCCCTTCCACTCTGTTGCAAGTCGCGTGTGTTCTGCGTGTATAAACATATGTGCTTATTGTTGTTTGAAGATTTTTCTGGCCCCAAACGAAGGTTCTCCACCCCCAATAGGAGCTTAGTGAGCGATTGACTTTTTTTCCCCTCATCCTCACCCATGTTTACCTTTTCTCACCTTTCTTAACAGGGCGATACCGGAGATCCATCAGTGTTTCTGTACTTTTTGTAGTACGGGTTGTAGTGAAATTGAAACTTTGCTGTGCTTTTTAAGTGCAATGACAATAAAGCTCTGTTCTATTCTATTCTATTATTGAATTGTTGAACTCATTGGTAATGTAGGAGTACCAAGCTGTCTAAAGCAGGCCCGGGCGATTATTTTCACTCGGGGGGCCAAATTTAGAGAAAAAAATATATATAATATCTATTTTAGGAACACTAAACAAAACCTCACAATAATGTCTGATTGAATGCTAAAAACATTAAAACAGACCGCCTTGGACGGAATGGAATTTAATTTTTTTTTACTGAATGAGACACCCAGAAAGTACATGACAATAATGTGGGATTTACAATATTAACTATGAAGGATAAAACACTGAATATTAACAACATATGAACGTCACCCCCCCTCTCCATCCACATATTTTACAATCAACAAAAATGCAACAAACACAGCTTAGTAACTAATTATATTACCATAGTTACTAATTAAATGACCATAGTAACTAATTAAATGACCCTAGTAACTAATTATGTTACCATAGTAACTAGATGACCATAGTAACTAATTATATTACAATAGAAACTAATTAAAAGACCATAGTAACTAATTAAAAGATCATAGTAACTAATTAGATGAGCATAGTAACTAATTAGATGACCATAGCAACTAATTAGATGAGCATAGTAACTAATTAGATGACCATAGCAACTAATTAGATGAGCATAGTAACTAATTAGATGACCATAGCAACTAATTAGATGACCATATAGCAACTAATTAGATGAGCATAGTAACTAATTAGATGACCATATAGTAACTAATTAGATGAGCATAGTAACTAGTATATGATGCAGATTCCAAGCATGTAAAGACTTAGTAGAGTTGAAGGCTTACATTTATTAGAAAACATGAGTGCACATCATAATGGCAGCTACACTTTACATCTTGAAGATCCCAAAAAATAATTTGGGGATGTCCGGCGGGCCAGATTGAAAAGCCTCATTCTCCCAGGTCTGTTCTAAAGGAACTGGAGGATTCGTCTTGGCTCTCTCATAACCCGGGGATATGAAAAGAGCGGGAGAGGAGAGGAGAAGAAAAAAATGTAGACGCCGCAGAATCAAATTCAATCTGGCATCTTTTTCGTCTCTAATGGGGAGCAAAACAAGAAGCGAATTTCTCCATTCAGACTGGAGATGGACAGAAGAGAGGAGACTGGAGATGGACAGAAGAGTGCAGACTGGAGATGGACAGAAGAGTGCAGACTGGAGATGGACAGAAGAGAGGAGACTGGAGATGGACAGAAGAGAGGAGACTGGAGATGGACAGAAGAGAGGAGACTGGAGATGGACAGAAGAGAGGAGACTGGAGATGGACAGAAGAGAGGAGACTGGAGATGGACAGAAGAGAGCAGACTGGAGATGGACAGAAGAGAGCAGACTGGAGATGGACAGAAGAGAGGAGACTGGAGATGGACAGAAGAGAGGAGACTGGAGATGGACAGAAAAGAGGAGACTGGAGATGGACAGAAGAGAGGAGACTGGAGATGGACAGAAGAGAGGAGACTGGAGATGGACAGAAGAGAGGAGACTGGAGATGGACAGAAGAGAGGAGACTGGAGATGGACAGAAGAGAGGAGACTGGAGATGGACAGAAGAGAGGAGACTGGAGATGGACAGAAGAGAGGAGACTGGAGATGGACAGAAGAGAGGAGACTGGAGATGGACAGAAGAGTACAGACTGGAGATGGACAGAAGAGAGGAGACTGGAGATGGACAGAAGAGAGGAGACTGGAGATGGACAGAAAAGAGGAGACTGGAGATGGACAGAAGAGAGGAGACTGGAGATGGACAGAAGAGAGGAGACTGGAGATGGACAGAAGAGAGGAGACTGGAGATGGACAGAAGAGAGGAGACTGGAGATGGACAGAAGAGAGGAGACTGGAGATGGACAGAAGAGAGGAGACTGGAGATGGACAGAAGAGAGGAGACTGGAGATGGACAGAAGAGTACAGACTGGAGATGGACAGAAGAGAGGAGACTGGAGATGGACAGAAGAGAGGAGACTGGAGATGGACAGAAAAGAGGAGACTGGAGATGGACAGAAGAGAGGAGACTGGAGATGGACAGAAGAGAGGAGACTGGAGATGGACAGAAGAGAGGAGACTGGAGATGGACAGAAGAGAGGAGACTGGAGATGGACAGAAGAGAGGAGACTGGAGATGGACAGAAGAGAGGAGACTGGAGATGGACAGAAGAGTGCAGACTGGAGATGGACAGAAGAGAGGAGACTGGAGATGGACAGAAGAGAGGAGACTGGAGATGGACAGAAGAGAGGAGACTGGAGATGGACAGAAGAGAGGAGACTGGAGATGGACAGAAGAGAGGAGACTGGAGATGGACAGAAGAGAGGAGACTGGAGATGGACAGAAGAGAGGAGACTGGAGATGGACAGAAGAGTGCAGACTGGAGATGGACAGAAGAGTGCAGACTGGAGATGGACAGAAGAGAGGAGACTGGAGATGGACAGAAGAGAGGAGACTGGAGATGGACAGAAGAGAGGAGACTGGAGATGGACAGAAGAGAGGAGACTGGAGATGGACAGAAGAGAGGAGACTGGAGATGGACAGAAGAGAGGAGACTGGAGATGGACAGAAAAGAGGAGACTGGAGATGGACAGAAGAGAGGAGACTGGAGATGGACAGAAGAGAGGAGACTGGAGATGGACAGAAGAGAGGAGACTGGAGATGGACAGAAGAGAGGAGACTGGAGATGGACAGAAGAGAGGAGACTGGAGATGGACAGAAGAGAGGAGACTGGAGATGGACAGAAGAGAGGAGACTGGAGATGGACAGAAGAGAGGAGACTGGAGATGGACAGAAGAGAGGAGACTGGAGATGGACAGAAAAGAGGAGACTGGAGATGGACAGAAGAGAGGAGACTGGAGATGGACAGAAGAGAGGAGACTGGAGATGGACAGAAGAGAGGAGACTGGAGATGGACAGAAGAGTGCAGACTGGAGATGGACAGAAGAGAGGAGACTGGAGATGGACAGAAGAGTGCAGACTGGAGATGGACAGAAGAGAGGAGACTGGAGATGGACAGAAGAGAGGAGACTGGAGATGGACAGAAGAGAGGAGACTGGAGATGGACAGAAGAGAAGAGACTGGAGATGGACAGAAGAGTGCAGACTGGAGATGGACAGAAGAGAGGAGACTGGAGATGGACAGAAGAGAGGAGACTGGAGATGGACAGAAGAGAGGAGACTGGAGATGGACAGAAGAGAGCAGACTGGAGATGGACAGAAGAGAGGAGACTGGAGATGGACAGCAGGGACAGACACAGCGAGGACAGACACAGCGGGGACAGACACAGCGAGGACAGACACAGCGGGGACAGACACAGCAGGACAGACACAGCGAGGACAGACACAGCGGGGACAGACACAGCAGGACAGACACAGCGGGGACAGACACAGCGGGGACAGACACAGCGGGGACAGACACAGCAGGGACAGACACAGCGGGGACAGACACAGCAGGACAGACACCGTAGGGACAGACACAGCGGGGACAGACACAGCGAGGACAGACACAGCGGGGACAGACACAGCGAGGACAGACACAGCAGGGACAGACACAGCGGGGACAGACACAGCTGGGACAGACACAGCAGGGACAGACACAGAGGGGACAGACACAGCAGGGACAGACACAGCAGGGACAGACACAGCAGGGACAGACACAGCAGGGACAGACACAGCGAGGACAGACACAGCAGGGACAGACACAGCAGGGACAGACACAGCGAGGACAGACACAGCAGGGACAGACACAGCAGGGACAGACACAGCTGGGACAGACAGAGCGGGGACAGACACAGCAGGGACAGACACAGAGGGGACAGACAGCAGGGACAGACAGCAGGGACAGACACAGCGGGGACAGACAGAGCGGGGACAGACACAGCAGGGACAGACACAGCGGGGACAGACAGAGCGGGGACAGACACAGCAGGGACAGACACAGCGGGGACAGACAGAGCGGGGACAGACACAGCAGGGACAGACACAGAGGGGACAGACAGCAGGGACAGACAGCAGGGACAGACACAGCGGGGACAGACACAGCAGGGACAGACACAGTGGGGACAGACACAGCGGGGACAGACACAGCGGGGACAGACACAGCGGGGACAGACACAGCAGGGACAGACACAGTGGGGACAGACACAGCGGGGACAAACACAGCTGGGACAGACACAGCCGGGACAGACACAGCCGTGACAGACACAGCGGGGACAGACACAGCAGGGACAGACACAGCGGGGACAGACACAGCGGGGACAGACACAGCGGGGACAGACACAGCAGGGGACAGACACAGCGGGGACAGACACAGCGGGGACAGACACAGCGGGGACAGACACAGCGGGGACAGACACTGCAGGGACAGACACAGCGGGGACAGACACAGCAGGGGACAGACACAGCAGGGACAGACACAGCGGGGACAGACACAGCGGGGACAGACACAGCAGGGACAGACACAGCGGGGATAGACACAGCGGGGACAGACACAGAGGGGACAGACACAGCGGGGACAGACACAGAGGGGACAGACACAGCGGGGACAGACACAGAGGGGACAGACACAGCAGGGACAGACACAGCAGGGACAGACACAGCAGGGACAGACACAGCGGGGACAGACACAGCAGGGACAGACACAGCAGGGACAGACACAGCGGGGACAGACACAGCGGGGACAGACACAGCGGGGACAGACATCATTCCCATAACTTGCTGGCTTCCAGTAAATTGGAAGAAAACAGGAGGAGACAGCCGGTTTGTATTTATTGTTTTATAAAGACTTGGCCCAATTAAAACTGCGTGCCAGTGACGCCCGCTTGTAATTAATTGAATACGCAGCCTGCGAGACAAAGACGGCCACGAGGAAGGTGTCGGCGGTGGGAAAAAGCCAAACTCTCTGACCCTCAGCCCACTTCTTTTTCCTTTTCCTTTTTTTTCCCCACGCGGTGTATAGAACCCTCGCATCGTCTCTGCAGTTTGTTTTATTTATTTGAAGTTAGCGGCTTAATGAGATCCCAGTGGTCCGACCATAACCACGGCGAGGAAACGGGAGGGAGACCATGTCAGTAAAAAGCGGGGAGGGAGAGACATGACACCGGAGACGGGGAGGATGGCGAAGGATCAAAATAAAAAAGCGGGGATTTGTTTGTGCAACCGCTGCACACAAAAGGGTGAACAGTGTGTGTTTCCTGGGCGGTTATCCTTTCTGATATTATTTACCACCATAGGTGGGATGGACTTGAAATTTCTCACACAACTCCAGGAAACGTCTAGTGTAACTTTAGCGTGTTTAAGTACAAGTTAAGTTAAAGTACCAATGATTGTCACACACACACACGAAGTGTGGCAACATTTTTCTCTGCTTTTAAACCCCTGGAAGGTGAGGGGAGCCGTGAGCAGCAGCGGTGGCCGCGCCCGGGGAATCATTTTTGGTGATTTAACCCCCCAATTCCAACCCCTTGATGCTGAGTGCCTAGCAGGGAGGTAACGGCTCCCATTTTTATAGTACACGTCTTTAGGGTGCTTACAAATGTGTGTCAAATTTTGACAAGATCTCCGTATTTTCCGGACTATAAGGCGCATTTAAAATCCTCATTTTCTCAAAAACTCAACAGTGCGCCTTATAACCCGGTGCACCTAATGTACGGAATAATTCTGGTTGTGCTTACCGACCTCGAAGCTATTTTATTTGGTACGTGGTGTAATGATAAGTGTGACCAGTAGATGGCAGTCACACATAAGATATACGTGTAGACTGCAATATGATGGCAGTCGCACATAAGAGATACGTGTAGACTGCAATATGATGGCAGTCACACATACGATATACGTGTAGACTGCAATATGATGGCAGTCACACATAAGAGATACGTGTTGACTGCAATATGACGGCAGTCACACATAAGAGATACGTGTAGACTGCAATATGATGGCAGTCACACATAAGAGATACGTGTAGACTGCAATACGATGGCAATCACACATAAAACATACATGTAGATTGCAATATGATGGCAGTCACACATAAGAGATACATGTAGACTGCAATATGATGGCAGTCACACATAAGAGATACGTGTAGACTGCAATATGATGGCAGTCACACATAAGAGATATTTGTAGACTGCAATATGATGGCAGTCACACATAAAACATACGTGTAGACTGCAATATGATGGCAGTCACACATAAGAGATACATGTAGACTGCAATATGATGGCAGTCACACATAAGAGATACGTGTAGACTGCAATATGACGGCAGTCACACATAAGAGATACGTGTAGGCTGCAATATGGCGGCAGTCACACATAAGAGATACGTGTAGACTGCAATATGATGGCAGTCACACATAAGAGATACGTGTAGACTGCAATATGATGGCAGTCACACATAAGAGATACGTGTAGACTGCAATATGATGGCAGTCACACATAAGAGATACGTGTAGACTGCAATATGATGGCAGTCACACATAAGAGATACATGTAGACTGCAATATGATGGCAGTCACACATAAGAGATACGTGTAGACTGCAATATGATGGCAGTCACACATAAGAGATACGTGTAGACTGCAATATGATGGCAGTCACACATAAGAGATACGTGTTGACTGGAATATGATGGCAATCACACATAAGACATATGTGTAGACTGCAACATGATGGCAGTCACACATAAGAGATACGTGTAGACTGCAATACGATGGCAGTCACACATAAGAGATACATGTAGACTGCAATATGATGGCAATCACACATAAAACATACATGTAGACTGCAATATGATGGCAGTCACACATAAGAGATACGTGCAGACTGCAATTTGATGGCAGTCACACATACGATATATGTGTAGACTGCAATATGATGGCAGTCACACATAAGAGATACGTGTAGACTGCAATATGATGGCAGTCACACATAAGAGATACATGTAGACTGCAATATGATGGCAGTCACACATAAGAGATATGGGTAGACTGCAATATGATGGCAGTCACACATAAAACATACGTGTAGATTGCAATATGATGGCAGTCACACATAAGAGATACGTGTAGGCTGCAATATGACGGCAGTCACACATAAGAGATACGTGTAGACTGCAATATGATGGCAGTCACACATAAGAGATATGTGTAGACTGCAATATGATGGCAGTCACACATACGATATATGTGTAGACTGCAATATGATGGCAGTCACACATACGATATACGTGTAGACTGCAATATGATGGCAGTCACACATAAGAGATACGTGTAGACTGCAATATGATGGCAGTCACACATAAGAGATACGTGTAGACTGCAATATGATGGCAGTCACACATAAGAGATACGTGTAGACTGCAATATGATGGCAGTCACACATAAGAGATACGTGTAGACTGCAATATGATGGCAGTCACACATAAGAGATACGTGTAAACTGCAATATGATGGCAGTCACACATAAGAGATACGTGTAGACTGCAATATGATGGCAGTCACAAGTACAAGGGTACAGTGTCCAGGCGTCTCTCCTCAAATTGAGCCAAATTGAATTCTGTCTCTGTTTAATTCTTTGCTTCTTGTCTTGTTTAATAGATGTCATCAGTGTTTGAACCTGACACCCTGACTTAGGCGGACATTTTTTTTTGTGATAAGATGAGTTTGGTCTATATAGAGAGATTGTCGACATAAACGGCACAACCAAAGAGAGTTCCAGTGCATCCAACAGAAAAATGATATTGTGGTTTCCCAGCCCAGAAAAAAAATAAGAGTCCTCATGTGGCGCTCAACAGTTGCATCCCTCGCGAAGGACCAGATTGCACAGCTCCAGTTCGGCCCGAGACCGATTGGCCACCGCGCCGCGCCGGCAGCGGGCCAGCCCTTTGTGCCCAGCAAAGGAATGGAAAACAGATGCCACATAAAATGCTCTGGCTGTGTGTTGATTCACTCGCTCCATTTCCTCTCTTTGAACAATGCCTAAATATTCTGGCTGGATCCAAATTGCTATGCGAAAATAAACAGTCGCAAAATATTAATCCATCAATGGCAGGCAAATGTTTAAAAAAGACACACCATTGTCTTGTTGGAATGCATTTTGATTTTAGAAGCCCTTGTCAGGTTAGCACAATAAGAGCCTTTGTCTATAACTAGAATATTCTGCAAAAGTTATTCAATTTTTAGAACTTGAGTCATTGGCGTTGTTAGGCCTATTTTAGGGGGGCTCAAGCCCCCCTAAAATGTTCTTAAGCCCCCCTAAATAATTTGGTGTTAAAAAAATAAAAAATAAAAAAAATATATATATTTTTTTTTACAAATACATGCCGACATATTCCTTATAAAGTGGCCCGAATATGAGGTTAAATAAATAATCATATAACCTGTCATTATTCAGTCAGTTTCCCCTCACTTCATAGCGTAAGGTAGAGAGCCCCTTTAGTGCGTCGGTATCCAATCCATTCCACTTGTTCATATAGAAAATACCCACATCACTCAAAATCCAGTCCGCATTTTCTCTGCGACCTTGCTTGCGGTCCTGCAGGTGTACGAAGCACATTAGCACACAGCACTGCAGAACAAGAACCTTGTGTCTGCAATTGTAAATCATTTAGTTTTCAAGTTTTGTGTTTCTTGTAGAATCTATATAAAGTAATATACATTAGCCTATTGTTAAAATAATGAAAACAACATCATTAAATATATTTGTTTTATTGTATAGTTACATTAATAGCTGTTGTATTGTTATAGGATGGCTTGTTAAACATTTCATAGGATTTTCAGAGGGTGAAAAAACCAAGACATTTAATACAAAATGTAAAATGAATAAATACATAAAAAGAAAAAGAAGAAAAAAAGGTTAAAAACGATTTCATTTCGCCCCGTGCATTTTTTTTACCGTCCCCGGGACGACGGGACTACGTTACTCTCAAGCCCTGGAATTTACATTATATTGTTTGCATTATTTGTTTGAGCATTGCACTTTGAAGATGGTCCCTCAGCTCTTTGACAACTTTGGCTCTTTTTCAGATCAGCAGACTAAGTCTTGGTTATTTACAGTATATATAAATGTTTCTCATTTCTATTCAGACTTCCATATATATTTAATTTCCTTAACGGCTTGCCATAATAATATATATATATAAATGTATTATATACAAGCCAAATTATCCCGATCCAGATATTACTTTAATTCAAGTAATTAAGTAATATTTCCAGGGCTTGAATTTACAACCATTTTAGTCACATATGTGCCCAAAATGTAATCTGTGCAACTTCAAAATATTTGGGAACAAACAATTATTGTATCGTGAGCTAAAGTGGTGGCATTAGCCTCTATGTTGTGAATGGATAGCATAGAGGCTAATGCCACCACTTTCATTGTGTTTCAGTGTATCTTGAAGGATCATGCAAGTCATTGTTTCTTGTTGATGCTGTAAACAAAATGTCACTGTGCAAGTAATTGTTTCTTGTTGATGCTGTAAACAAAATGTCACTGTGCAAGTAATTGTTTCTTGTTGATGCTGTAAACAAAATGTCACTGTGCAAGTAATTGTTTCTTGTTGATGCTGTAAACAAAATGTCACTGTGCAAGTAATTGTTTCTTCTTGATGCTGTAAACAAAATGTCACTGTGCAAGTAATTGTTTCTTGTTGATGCTGTAAACAAAATGTCACTGTGCAAACCCCATGTTTCTTGTTGTACTGAACACACATTGAAAATAAACCCACTGAAATAATAATAATAACAATGATTAATTTCCAAGTCTTTTTAGCTGTTTGTGAAGTTTTGTGCTCGTGCGCTACGTTCGCTAGCATCCTGTGCATCTCCTGGGGGCTAAGCCCCCCCCCCCCCCCCCTGTCCTTAAAAGCTAGTGACGCCCCTGCCTTGAGTTGAGACGAGTGGTGGTCAGATGAGGCACCGAACCACTTGAGACAATTGGTTCGAGAATTCCTCAAGACTCCACCTGCTGGTCAAATGTATAACTACAAACATCTTAACCACGTCATTAGTGATGCATTGCCATGTTGTTTCTATTACGGCTCTTGGAATCACAGTAAATGTTTGACAAAATGTTTTTAGGTAGTAAATCAACAAAGTATAATGAAATATGTGTAATACAAAACCCAAAACCAGTGAAAATGTTGCCTTGTGTAAATGGTAAATAAAAGAGAATACAATGATTTGCAAATCCTGTTCAACTTATATTCAATTGAATAGACTGCAAAGACAAGATGTTTCATGTTCGAACTGGTAAACTTTGTTATTTTTTGCAAATATTAGCTCATTTGGAATTTGATGCCTGCAACTCGTTTAAAAAAAAGACTGAGAAAGTTGAGGAATGCTCGTCAAAGACTTATTTGGAACATCCCACAGGTGTACAGGCTAATTGGGAACAGGTGGGTGCCATGATTGGGTATAAAAGCAGCTTCCGTGAAATGCTCGGTCGTTCCCAAACAAGGACGGGGGCGAGGGTCACCACTTTGTCGACAAATGCCTGAGCAAATTGTTTAAGGACAACATTTCTCAACCAGCTATTGCAAGGAATTTAGGGATTTCACCATCTACGCTCCGTAATATCATCAAAAGGTTCAAAGAATCTGGAGAAATCACTGCACGTAAGCGGCAAGGCTGAAAACCAACATCGATTTCCTGTGACCTTCAGTCCCTCAGGCGGTACTGCATCAAAAAGCCACATCAGCGTGTAAAGGATATCACCACATTGGCTCAGGAACACGTCAGAAAACCACTGTCAGTAACTACAGTTGGTCGCTACATCTGTAAGTGCAAGTTAAAACTCTACTATGCAAAGCCAAAGCCATTTATCAACAACACCCAGAAATGCCGCCGGCTTCGCTGGGCCCGAGCTCATCTAAGGATGGACTGATGCCAAGTGGAAAAAGTGTTCCGTGGTCTGACGAGTCCACATTTCAAATTGTTTTTGTGTCCTCCGGAACAAAGAGGAAAAGAACCATCCGGATTGTTATCGGCGCAAAGTGTAAAAGGCAGCATGTGTGATGGTATGGGGGTGTATTAGTGCCCAAGGCATGGGTAACTTACACATCTGTGAAGGCACCATTAATGCTGAAAGGTACATACAGCTTTTGGAGCAACATATGTTGCCATCCAAGCAACGCTACCATGGACGCCCCTGCCTATTTCAGCAAAACGATGCCAAGCCAGGTGTTACAACAGCGTGGCTTCGTAGTAAAAGAGTGCGGGTACTAGACCGGCCTGCCTGTAGTCCAGACATTGAAAATGTGTGAAGGCTAAAACATGAGAAGGGAGACTGTCGAACAACTTAAGCTGTACATCAAGCAAGAACGGGGAAATTCCACTTCAAAAATGTGTCTCCTCAGTTCCCAAACTTTTACTGAGTGTTGTTAAAAGGAAAGGCCATGTAACACAGTGGCAAAAATGCCTTGCGTGAGAGGAAGAGGGGGAAATGTGTTATTTTTGCAATGCTGTCCACTGAAAATAATGGAAAGCGCCACTCTACACAGCAACTGAGACTGTGGTCAAAGTTGGAATTGCCACAAAACACATTGTAATACTCCACTACCACATTTAACACTCTAGCACCACTCTAGTGCACTCCCCAGCTAGCGTAACACCCTCCCCCCTCCACATCCCACCTCCCCGGATTGTAAATAACCAAATGTAAATAATCAAATGTATATACTTGTTGTTATGCTTTCTGACTTCACTATGTTCTCTGTTCTAAGTCAGACCTACACTGTTTCAATGTCCATTTCTCTGATGATGCAATTGTTGATGACTGAAGTGCTGATAGCAACCAAACCTCCCCCCCTTCCTCCCCCCTTCACATCCCACACCCCGGATTGTAAATAATGTAAATAATTCAATGTATATACTCTGATGATTAAAGGCCTACTGAAAGCCACTACTAGCGACCACGCAGTCTGATAGTTTATATATCAATGATGTAATCTTAACATTGCAACACATGCCAATACGGCGGGGTAACTTATAAAGTGACATTTTCAATTTCCCGCCACACTTCCGGATGAAAACGTCTATGTTTAATGACGTATGCGCGTGACGTAGGCAGTGAAACGGAAGTTATGGTACCCCGTAGAATCCTATACAAAAAGCTCTGTTTTCATTTCATAATTCCACAGTATTCTGGACATCTTTTGCAATTTGTTTAATGAACAATGAAGGCTGCAAAGAAGACAGTTGTAGGTGGGATCGGTGTATTAGCAGCGGACTACAGCAACACAACCAGGAGGACTTTGTTGGAGAGCAGACGCGCTAGCCGCCGACCTCACCTTGACTTCCTACGTCTCCGGGCCGTCAAACGCATCGGGTGAAGTCCTTCGTCCTTCCGCCGATCGCTGGAACGCAGGTGAGCACGGGTGTTGATGAGCAGATGCGGGCTGGCTGGCGTAGGTGGAGAGCTAATGTTTTTAGCATAGCTCTGTGAGGTCCCGTTGCTAAGTTAGCTTCAATGGCGTCGTTAGCAACAGCATTGTTTATCTTCGCCAAGCTGGAAAGCATTAACCGTGTATTTACATGTCCACGGTTTAATAGTATTGTTGATTTTCTGTCTATCCTTCCAGTCAGGGGTTTATTTATTTTGGCGATGCTATCACGTTAGCTCCGTAGCTAAAGAGCTTCACCGATGTATTGCCGTGGAGATAAAAGTCACTGTGAATGTCCACTTCGCGTTCTCGACTCTCATTTTCAAGAGGATGTAGTATCCGAGGTGGTTTAAAACAGTGGTCCCCAACCTTTTTGTAGCTGCGGACCGATCAACGCTTGAAAATGTGTCCTACGGACCGGTGAGGGGGGAGGGGGGGTGCATTTAAAAAAAAAAAAAATGTTTGTTTTTTTTTCCATAAAGAAATACAATCATGTGGGCTTATAGACTGTATACCTGCAGACTGTATTGATCTATATTGATATATAATGTATATATTGTGTTTTTTATGTTGATTTAATACAAAAAAATACAAAAAATAAAAAATAAAATAAAAAAAATAAAAAATTTAATTTCTGTTGCGGCCCGGTACCAATCGGTCCGCGGACCGGTACAGGGCCGTGGCCCGGTGGTTGGGCACCACAGGTTTAAAATACAAATCCGTGATCCACAATAGAAAAAGGAGAAAGTGTGGAATCCAATGAGCCAGCTTGTACCTAAGTTACAGTCAGAGCGAAAAAAAGATACGTCCTGCACTGCACTCTAGTCCTTCACTCTCACGTTCCTCATCCACGAATCTTTCATCCTCGCTCAAATTAATGGGGTAATCGTCGCTTTCTCGGTCCAAATCTCTCTTGCTGCATTGAAAACAACGGGAAAATGTGACGTCACGCTACTTCCGGTAGGGGCAAGCCTTTTTTTTTTTTATCAGATACCAAAAGTTGCGATCTTTATCGTCGTTGTTCTATACTAAATCCTTTCAGCAAAAATATGGCAATATCGCGAAATGATCAAGTACGACACATAGAATGGATCTGCTATCCCCGTTTAAATACAAAAAAATCATTTCAGTAGGCTTTTAAACAAGTTGAACAACTTATTGGGGTGTTACCATTTAGTGGTCAATTGTACGTAATATGTACTGTACTGTGCAACCTACTAATACAAGTTTCATTCAAACAATCAATCCCCCAATTCGTCACATTTCAGCTGTCTGGTATGGGACCACATGAGTTCCCTGACTACTATAGTCCTCAATGTGGGGTTTTTTTCCTTTGATAATTGATGAAATGACATGGTGTCGGCTGTTAAAGTGACGGAAGCACTCTGCTACTTGGCAACCTCGTACGGCCTGATTAACAACAGAGAGTCGATGTTGGATTGAGAAAGTCTCCCGTCTCACTCCCTGTTGCACTTCATGGTGTCGCAGCGGAATTTAACACCTTTCCTTTGTCCGCAGAGAATCATTATCACATCCGAACATCCTATCTTTTCCACTTGATAGCGTTAATTCTGTTTCGCTCCCTGGAGAACATTTTGACCAAAAGGTTTGTCGCTGTCTTTCTGTGCTACGCTGCAAAAACTGGAATCTAAGTAAGATGAAATATCTCAAATAAGGCTGATATTTGCTTATTTTCTGTCTGATAAGATAATTCTTCTCATTAAGCAGATTTTATGTTAGAGTGTTTTACTTGTTTTAAGTGTTTTGCTCCTAAATGATGTCAGTAAGATATTACAGCTTGTTGCTGAGATTTCATGAGCTATATTGAGTAAAACATGCTTGAAACTAGAATATCAACTGTTGCAAAGCTGTGTCATCAACACTCACAAGTAGAAAACTACTTTTTTTTTAAGTAATTAATTCTTATTTCAAGCATGAAAAAAGAAAATCATGATGTATGCATATCATTATGTCAAGATAATGGCACTAGCATTTACTTCATTTAAGAATATTTTTCAACATATTGAGCAAAAAGGTCAAAAAAAAAATTTTCTACCAAGAAAAGTGCACTTGTTATTAGTGAGAATATACTTATTTTAAGCTATTTTTAGGTTCATTGAGGTTAGCTAATTTTACTTGTTTGGGAAAGTCTTGACAAGCCGACATTTCTTGTTCTATTAGCAGATAATTTTGCTTAGTTCAAATAAAATACCTCAAATTTTTGTATTTTTGTTCTTGTTTTCGAATACTGACTTTTTGCAGTGTAGGGACTGAAAGTACTGACAGCCTACAGAACTAGGCCAGACACTACAAAGTTCTACAGGAGCTTACCCTATTTTTCGGACTATAAGTCGCACCGGAGTATAAGTCGCACCGGAGTATAAGTCGCACCGGAGTATAAGTCGCACCGGTCGAAAATGCACAATAAAGAAGGAAAAAAACATATATAAGTCGCACTGGAGTATAAGTCGCACCGGTCCAAAATGCATAATAAAGAAGGAAAAAAACATATATAAGTCGCTCCGGAGTATAAGTCGCACCGGTCGAAAATGCATAATAAAGAAGGAAAAAAACATATATAAGTCGCTCCGGAGTATAAGTCGCACCGACCGAAAATGCACAATAAAGAAGGAAAAAAACATATATAAGTCGCACTGGAGTATAAGTCGCACCGGTCGAAAATGCATAATAAATAAGGAAAAAAATATATGTAAGTCGCTCCGGAGTATAAGTCGCACCGGTCCAAAATGCATAATAAAGAAGGAAAAAAACATATATAAGTCGCTCCGGAGTATAAGTTGCACCGGTCGAAAATGCACAATAAAGTAGGAAAAAAACATATATAAGTCGCACTGGAGTATAAGTCGCACCGGTCCAAAATGCATAATAAAAAAGGAAAAAAACATATATAAGTCACACTAGAGTATAAGTCGCACTGGAGTATAAGTCGCACCGGTCCAAAATGCATAATAAAGAAGGAAAAAAACATATATAAGTTGCTCCGGAGTATAAGTCGCACCGGTCGAAAATGCATAATAAAGAAGGAAAAAAACATATATAAGTCGCTCCGGAGTATAAGTCGCACCGGCCGAAAATGCACAATAAAGAAGGAAAAAAACATATATAAGTCGCACTGGAGTATAAGTCGCACCGGCCGAAAATGCATAATAAATAAGGAAAAAAATATATGTAAGTCGCTCCGGAGTATAAGTCGCACCGGTCCAAAATGCATAATAAAGAAGGAAAAAAACATATATAAGTCGCTCCGGAGTATAAGTTGCACCGGTCGAAAATGCACAATAAAGTAGGAAAAAAACATATATAAGTCGCACTGGAGTATAAGTCGCACCGGTCGAAAATGCATAATAAATAAGGAAAAAAATATATGTAAGTCGCTCCGGAGTATAAGTCGCACCGGTCCAAAATGCATAATAAAGAAGTAAAAAAATATATGTAAGTGAAGAAAATTGCGATCTAATTAAAAAACCAAACCCCAAAACTCAAAATTGCGCTCTAGCGCCCCCTAGGAATACAACACAGACAAAACTGCTCCTAGGAAGAAAACACAGACACAACTGCCCGTAACTTCCAGTAGGAATGTCGTAGAGACATGAAACAAAAACCTTTATGTAGGTCTCACTTAGACCTAGATTTCATTCACTGACAACCCCCAGCAAAAATCTACAGGAAGTTTGTAATTCCCCCTTCAAAACAAACGTTTTGTAAAAACAGTCACCTTTGCCTCTTTGAGCTGTAATTTGACCCCTTTAACATGCTTCAAAACTCACCAAACTGGACACACACATCAGGACTGGCGAAAAGAAAACACAGACAAAACTGCCTGTAACTCCCACTACGAATGTCGGAGAGACATGAAACAAAAACCTCTATGTAGGTCTCACTTAGACCTAGATTTCATACACTGACATCCCCTAGCAAAAATCAACAGGAAGTTTGCAATTCCCCCTTCAAAACAAAAGTTTTGTAAAAACAGTCACCTTTGCCTCTTTGAGCTGTAATTTGACCCCCTTAACTTGCTTCAAAACTCACTGTAGAGGCAGGGATTTGTTTCTACTTGTCACCTGGGATAGTGGGTGTGGCTACATGTGTGTGTGGGTGTGTGGGCGGAGTGTATGTGGGGCTGATTGCTGAATATATAACACCTGCACCTCTCTGTGAATTGTTTGGCTTGTATGGAGAGAGTGTGAACCTGGGTGCCGTTGCTTCTGTTGACCGCAAAGGGATCGCAAAGAGAACGCAAAAGGACCCTAATAGGACAGCAAAAGGACCACAAAGGGACAACAAACCATCTGAATGTAATGTATTGTATTTTTACTCAAAGGGAAAATAAATCACCCTCAAAACAGCAGTAATGACCTCATGTTGCATCCTTGGACCCAGCGTGTCAGACAGAACCCAGCTTTCCACTCTCAATGACTAATTACTTTCTGATAGTCACACTACACTCACCAAACTGGACACACACATCAGGACTGGCGAAAATTGCGATCTAATAAAAAAACTAAACCGCAAAACTCAAAATTGCGCTCCTAGGAAGAAAACACAGACACAACTGCCTGTAACTTCCTGTAGGAATGTCGTAGAGACATGAAACAAAAACCTTTATGTAGGTCTCACTTAGACCTAGATTTCATTCACTGACAACCCTCAGCAAAAATCTACAGGAAGTTTGTAATTCCCCCTTCAAAACAAAAGTTGAGTAGAAACAGTCACCTTTTTTCAAACATTATCTCCTCTGAGCGCGTTTGTCGTGTCGGCTTCAAATTAGCACAGGAGAGAGATTGAACCCTTCTGATTAAAATTGATGAAAGAGTTTTAATTACTGCTCCGGTTTGGATTTTATGAGCCCTCAAAGTCGGTCCCGTCCATCGCTGCTTGCAGCTTTAATTTGACTTGTTTTGGAAAGTCTTGACGAGCCGAATTTTCTTGTTCTATTGGCAGATCATTTTGCTTAGTTCAAGTAAAATACCCCTCATTTTTGTATTTTTTTTCTTGTTTTTGAACACTGACTTTTTGCAGTGTACCTTGCTGGTTTTAGGGCCCGCATGGCCCTGTACAAAGGACTCCCACAGGGAGTCCTTTGTACAGGGACAGAGGACTCTATTGAATTTGTAAGGTTTTATTATTATTCTTTATTATTTTTCCGCAGCTTTGCGCACTACTTTGCCCCCCTTAACATGCTTCAAAACTCACCAAATTTTACACACACATCAAAAAACGTGTACACAACACTTTAGTCAAAAACCCAAACCCCAAAAATCAAAATTGCGCAAAAACAAAAACAAACTGCCTGTAACTCCCACTAGGAAGGTCATAGAGACATGAAACAAAAACCTCTATGTAGGTCTGACTTAGACCTACATTTCATAATTTGACATCCTCGGGCAAAAACCAACAGGAAGTTGGCAATTTCCCCTTCAAGACAAAAAATGACTAAAAACACTCATTTTTGCCTCTTTGAGCTGTAATTGTTTTTGTTTTTGGATTTGGCAGCGATAAAAAAAGGACCGGCGGAGGCGTTGCAAAGTTAAAAATGTGCGACAAATGGAGGCGAGCCGAGGAGATGAGGGCAGAGGAAAATGCACAGTTGAAGTGTTTGGAAGAGCACAATCAGCATTTATGCAAACACACATTTAAAAAGAAAACTATACACAGTAATGTATGCGGTGTGTTTTGGTGTATGACCAATATCATCCATATCAGGATGTCACACTGGGCAAAGTCTTTTAGTCTTAAAAAAAAAAAAAAGTGACCGCCCCGTAGTGCTGTGAGGCTATTACATGGTCTAACAGAGCTAGACTAATAACATGGACAGACTGAGTCAACCTTCCAACTTATTTCCCAGATCATCACGTGTTGGATAGAAGACCCTTTTTTTTATGAGCATATCATACGCTTCATACCTCTCAGCCATGATTGTCCAAACACACATTCTCTATGACAGGCGTGACCGTGTATGACATTTGTGGCGCCCCCTACTGTTTGTGCTCGGGATATTGTGGAAGATACAGTGGGACCTCTTTTTGTATGATTCCATATATCGACACATTTCTACCACGGTTTTTAAATACAGTGATTCTAGACATGCTGTCACTGTAGATTCTTAATACTTTGTATTTTGGGCCTTTTTCTAGTTTTGTTAGCTTAATATGAGTCAAAAGGAAGCAACGGACAACAAACTGTGAGTGCACCACAGGGCTAGTGACAGTGGGTGTGCGTTTGTGGGCGTATTATTGTATTTTACCATTCTTGAGACATGAAGAAGGAAAAGTATCTTCCATATGAGGAGGTGTGAACAAGTGATGACATAAATCAATAACATTGCATCTAATAGACGATGTCTCATTTGCACCCCTGCTGGTGACATCTATCAAAATGAGAGTGGTCCCAAAAAAGGAGGAATTTTTTTCAAATTGACTGTGTGTCGCTTTTAAAAGTGCTCCCCCTCTGGTCAACATATGAAATAACAAGAATGTGTAATAATTTGACGTGCTTCACCTCTGGTCAACATATGAAATAACAACTGTGTGTAAAAATGTGAAGTGCTCCCCCTCTGGTCAACATATGAAATAACAAGTGTGTGTAAAAATGTGAAGTGCTCCCCCTCTGGTCAACATATGAAATAACAAGTGTGTGTAAGAAATTGACGTGCTCCACCGCTGGTCAACATATGAAATAACAAGTGTGTGTAAAGAGTTGAAGTGCTCCCCCTCTGGTCAACATATGAAATAACACGTGTGTGTGTGTAAGAAATTGAAATGCGTCTCGTTTGGCCTTTTCAAAAATAATAATAAAATATGTATATAGAGACATACTGTAATAACTTGAAGTTAATGATGAAGATTAAAATACCGATTACAAACAAAAATTTAAACAAAAAAAAATGTACCAAAAGTTAACCTTTTTTTTAATTTGCATAGTATGTATATATTATTAATGTTGTAAATACAAATCGTTATATATCTAGAAAGGCTGGTCCTAAAGTGGGAGGCATTTTTCAAAGGTCTCAAGAAGGTAGAAATACAAGAATGTGTGTGTGTGTGTGTGTGTGTGTGTGTGTGTGTGTGTGTGTGTGTGTGTGTGTGTGTGTGTGTGTTCTTTTTTCTACCATTCTTGAGACATGAAGAAGGGAAAAGTATCTTCCATATGAGGAGGTGTGAACAAGTGATGACATAAATCAATAACATTGCATCTAATAGACGATGTCTCATTTGCACCCCTGCTGGTGACATCTATCAAAATGAGGGTGGTCCCAAAAAAGGAGGAATTTTTTTCAAATTGACTGTGTGTCGCTTTTAAAAGTGCTCCCCCTCTGGTCAACATATGAAATAACAAGTATGTGTAATAATTTGACGTGCTTCACCTCTGGTCAACATATGAAATAACAACTGTGTGTAAAAATGTGAAGTGCTCCCCCTCTGGTCAACATATGAAATAACAAGTGTGTGTAAAAATGTGAAGTGCTCCCCCTCTGGTCAACATATGAAATAACAAGTGTGTGTAAGAAATTGACGTGCTCCACCGCTGGTCAACATATGAAATAACAAGTGTGTGTAAAGAGTTGAAGTGCTCCCCCTCTGGTCAACATATGAAATAACAAGTGTGTGTGTGTGTGTGTGTGTGTGTGTGTGTGTGTGTGTGTGTGTGTGTGTGTGTGTGTGTGTGTGTGTGTAAAAAATTGAAATGCGTCTCGTTTGGCCTTTTAAAAAATAATAATAAAATATGTATATAGAGACATACTGTAATAACTTGAAGTTAATAATGAAGATTAAAATACCGATTACAAACAAAAATTTAAACAAAAAAAAAAATGTACCAAAAGTTAACCTTTTTTTAAATTTGCATAGTATGTATATATTATTAATGTTGTAAATACACATCTTTATGTATCTAGAAAGGCTGGTCCTAAAGAGGGAGGCATTTTTCTCAGGTCTCAAGAAGGTAGAAATACAAGAATGTGTGTGTGTGTGTGTGTGTGTGTGTGTGTGTGTGTGTGTGTGTGTGTGTGTGTGTGTGTGTGTGTGTGTGTGTGTGTGTGTGTGTGTGTGTGTGTGTGTGTGTGTGTGTGTGTGTGTGTGTGTGTGTGTGTGTGTGTGTGTGTGTGTGTGTGTGTGTGTGTGTGTGTGTGCGTGTGTGTGTGTGTGTTCTTGTATTTCTACCATTCTTGAGACATGAAGAAGGAAAAGTATCTTCCATATGAGGAGGTGTGAACAAGTGATGACATAAATCAATAACATTGCATCTAATAGACAATGTCTCATTTGCACCCCTGCTGGTGACATCTATCAAAATGAGGGTGGTCCCAAAAAAGGAGGAATTTTTTTCAAATTGACTGTGTGTCGCTTTTAAAAGTGCTCCCCCTCTGGTCAACATATGAAATAACAAGTGTGTATAATAATTTGACGTGCTTCACCTCTGGTCAACATATGAAATAACAAGTATGTGTAAAAATGTGAAGTGCTCCCCCTCTGGTCAACATATGAAATAACAAGTGTGTGTAAGAAATTGACGTGCTCCACCGCTGGTCAACATATGAAATAACAAGTGTGTGTAAAGAGTTGAAGTGCTCCCCCTCTGGTCAACATATGAAATAACAAGTGTGTGTGTGTAAAAAATTGAAATGCGTCTCGTTTGGCCTTTTCAAAAATAATAATAAAATATGTATATAGAGACATACTGTAATAACTTGAAGTTAATAATGAAGATTAAAATACCGATTACAAACAAAAATTTAAACAAAAAAAAAAATGTACCAAAAGTTAACCTTTTTTATATTTGCATAGTATGTATGTATTATTAATGTTGTAAATACACATCTTTATGTATCTAGAAAGGCTGGTCTGAAGGGGGAGGCATTTTTCTCAGGTCTCAAGAAGGTAGAAAATACAAACCACGTTTCCATATGAGTTGGGAAATGGTGTTAGATGTAAATATAAACGGAATACAATGATTTGCAAATCCTTTTCAAGCCATATTCAGTTGAATATGCTACAAAGACAACATATTTGATGTTCAAACTCATAAACTTTATTTTTTATTTTTTGCAAATAATAATTAACTTAGAATTTCATGGCTGCAACACGTGCCAAAGTAGTTGGGAAAGGGCATGTTCACCACTGTGTTACATGGCCTTTCCTTTTAACAACACTCAGTAAAGGTTTGGGAACTGAGGAGACACATTTTTGAAGTGGAATTCTTTCCCATTCTTGCTTGATGTACAGCTTAAGTTGTTCAACAGTCTCCCTTCTGCTATTTTAGGCTTCATAATGCCAAACACATTTTCAATGTCTGGACTACAGGCAGGCCAGTCTAGTACCCGCACTCTTTTACTATGAAGCCACGTTGATGTAACACGTGGCTTGGCATTGTCTTGCTGAAATAAGCAGGGGCGTCCATGGTAACGTTGCTTGGATGGCAACATATGTTGCTCCAAAAGCTGTATGTACCTTTCAGCATTAATGTTGCCTTCACAGATGTGTAAGTTACCCATGTCTTGGGCACTAATACACCCCCATACCATCACACATGCTGCCTTTTACAATTTGCGCCTAGAACAATCCGGATGGTTCTTTTCCTCTTTGGTCCGGAGGACACGACGTCCACAGTTTCCAAAAACAATTTGAAATGTGGACTCGTCAGACCACAGAACACTTTTCCACTTTGTATCAGTCCATCTTAGATGAGCTCAGGCCCAGCGAAGCCGACGGCATTTCTGGGTGTTGTTGATAAACGGTTTTCGCCTTGCATAGGAGAGTTTTAACTTGCACTTACAGATGTAGCGACCAACTGTAGTTACTGACAGTGGGTTTCTGAAGTGTTCCTGAGTCCATGTGGTGATATCCTTTACACACTGATGTGGCTTGTTGATGCAGTACAGCCTGAGGGATGGAAGGTCACGGGCTTAGCTGCTTACGTGCAGTGATTTCTCCAGGTTCTCTGAACCTTTTGATGATATTACGGAGCGTAGATGGTGAAATCCCTAAATTCCTTGCAATAGCTGGTTGAGAAATGTTTTTCTTAAACTGTTCAACAATTTGCTCAGGCATTTGTTGACAAAGTGGTGACCCTCGCCCCATCCTTGTTTGTGAATGACTGAGCATTTCATGGAATCTACTTTTATACCCAATCATGGCACCCACCCGTTCCCAATTTGCCTGTTCACCTGTGGGATGTTCCAAATAAGTGTTTGATGAGCATTCCTCAACTTTATCAGTATTTATTGCCACCTTTCCCAACTTCTTTGTCACGTGTTGCTGCCATCAAATTCTAAAGTTAATGATTATTTGCAAAAAAAAAAATTTGTATCAGTTTGAACATCAAATATGTTGTCTTTGTAGCATATTCAACTGAATATGGCTTGAAAATTATTTGCAAATCATTGTATTCCGTTTATATTTACATCTAACACAATTTCCCAACTCATATGGAAACGCCCCTGCTTATTTCAGCAAGACAATGCCAAGCCATGTGTTACATCAACGTGGCTTCATAGTAAAAGAGTGTGGGTACTAGACTGGCCTGCCTGTAGTCCAGACATTGAAAATGTGTGGCGCATTATGAAGCCTAAAATAGCACAAGGGAGACCCCCGGACTGTTGAACAACTTAAAGGCCTACTGAAATGATTTTTTTTTTATTTAAACGGGAATAGCAGATCCATTCTATGTGTCATACTTGATCATTTCGCGATATTGCCATATTTTTGCTGAAAGGATTTAGTAGAGAAAATCGACGATAAAGTTCGCAACTTTTGCTCGCTGATAAAAAAAAAGCCTTGCCTGTAGCGGAAGTAGCGTGACGTCACAGGAGCTAGTATTCCTCACAATTCCGCGTTGTTTACAATGCAGCGAGAGAGATTCGGACCGAGAAAGTGACGATTACCCCATTAATTTGAGCGAGGATGAAAGATTCGTGGATGAGGAACGTTACAGTGAAGGACTTGAGAGGCAGTGATGGACGCATCTTTTTTCGCTCTGACCGTAACTTAGGTACAAGCTGGCTCGTTGGATTCCACACTCTCTCCTTTTTCTATTGTGGATCACGGATTTGTATTTTAAACCACCTGGGATACTATATCCTCTTGAAAATGAGAGTCCAGAACGCGAAATGGACATTCAGTGCCTTTTATCTCCACGACAATACATCGGCGAAATGCTTTAGCTACGAGCTAACGTGATAGCATCGTGCTTTAACTGCATATAGAAACAAAAGAAATAAACCCCTGACTGGAAGGATAGATAGAAAATCAACAAAACTATTAAACCGTGGACATGTAAATACACGGTTAATGCTTTCCAGGCTGGCGAAGGTTAACAATGCTGTGCTAACGACGCCATTGAAGCTAACTTAGCAACGGGACCTCACAGAGCTATGCTAAAAACATTAGCTCTCCACCTACGCCAGCCAGCCCTCATTTGCTCATCAACACCCGTGCTCACCTGCGTTCCAGCGATCGGCAGAAGGACGAAGGACTTCACCCGATGCGTTTGGCGGCCCGGAGACGTAGGAAGTCAAGGTGAGGTCGGCGGCTAGCGCGGCTAGTGCTCCAACAAAGTCCCCCTGGTTGTGTTGCTGTAGTCCGCCGCTAATACACCGATCCCACCTACAACTGTCTTCTTTGCAGCCTTCATTGTTCATTAAACAAATTGCAAAAGATGTCCACAATACTGTGGAATTATGAAATGAAAACAGAGCTTTTTGTATAGGATTCTACGGGGTACCATAACTTCCGTTACTCTGACTTCGTCACGCGCATACGTCATCATACCGCGACGTTTCAGCCGGATATTTCCCGGGAAGTTTTAAATGTCACTTTATAAGTTAACCCGGCCGTATCGGCATGTGTTGCAATGTTAAGATTTCATCATTGATATATAAACTATCAGACTGCGTGGTCGCTAGTAGTGGCTTTCAGTAGGCCTTTAAGCTGTACATCAAGCAAGAACGGGAAAGAATTCCACCTGAGAAGCTTCAAAAATGTGTCTCCTCAGTTCCCAAACCTCTACTGAGTGTTGTTAAAAGGAAAGGCCATGTAACACAGTGGTGAACATGCCCTTTCCCGACTACTTTGGCACGTGTTGCAGCCATGAAATTCTAAAGTTAATGATTATTTGCAAAAAATTAGATAAAGTTTATGAGTTTGAACATCAAATATGTTGTCTTTGTAGCATATTCAACTGAATATGGCTTGAAAAGGATTTGCAAATCATTGTATTCCGTTTATATTTACATCTAACACAATTTCCCAACTCATATGGAAACGGGGTTTGTAGATATGATATAGAAATTACATGTACAACACAGTTTAAAGGCCTACTGAAAGCCACTACTAGCGACCACGCAGTCTGATAGTTTATATATCAATGATGAAATCTTAACATTGCAACACATGCCAATACGGCCGGGGTAACTTATAAAGTGACATTTTAAACTTCCCGGGAAATATCCGGCTGAAACGTCTATGTATGATGACGTATGCGCGTGACGAAGTCAGGGTAACGGAAGTTATGGTACCCCGTAGAATCCTATACAAAAAGCTCTGTTTTCATTTCATAATTCCACAGTATTCTGGACATCTTTTGCAATTTGTTAATGAACAATGAAGGCTGCAAAGAAGACAGTTGTAGGTGGGATCGGTGTATTAGCGGCGGACTACAGCAACACAACCAGGAGGACTTTGTTGGAGCGCTAGCCGCCGACCTCACCTTGACTTCCTACGTCTCCGGGCCGCCAAACGCATCGGGTGAAGTCCTTCGTCCTTCTGCCGATCGCTGGAACGCAGGTGAGCACGGGTGTTGATGAGTAGATGAGGGCTGGCTTGCGTAGGTGGAGAGCTAATGTTTTTAGCATAGCTCTGTGAGGTCCCGTTGCTAAGTTGCTAAGTTAGCTTCAATGACGTCGTTAGCACAGCATTGTTAACCTTCGCCAGCCTGGAAAGCATTAACCGTGTATTTACATGTCCACGGTTTAATAGTATTGTTGATTTTCTATCTATCCTTCCAGTCAGGGGTTTATTTTTTTGTTTCTATATGCAGTTAAATCACGATGCTATCACGTTAGCTCGTAGCTAAAGCATTTCGCCGATGTATTGTCGTGGAGATAAAAGGCACTGAATGTCCATTTCGCGTTCTCGACTCTCATTTTCAAGAGGATATAGTATCCCAGGTGGTTCAAAATACAAATCCTTAATCCACAATAAAAAAAGGAGAGAGTGTGGAATCCAATGAGCCAGCTTGTACCTAAGTTACGGTCAGAGCGAAAAAAGATACGTCCTGCACTGTCTCTCAAGTCCTTCACTGTAACGTTCCTCATCTACGAATCTTTCATCCTCGCTCAAATTAATGGGGTAATCGTCGCTTTCTCGGTCCGAATCTCTCTCGCTGCATTGTAAACAACGGGGAATTGTGAGGAATACTAGCTCCTGTGACGTCATGCTACTTCCGCTACAGGCAAGGCTTTTTTTTATCAGCGAGCAAAAGTTGCGAACTTTATCGTCGATTTTCTCTACTAAATCCTTTCAGCAAAAATATGGCAATATCGTGAAATGATCAAGTATGACACATAGAATGGATCTGCTATTCCCCTTTAAAAAAAAAAAAACATTTCAGTAGGCCTTTAATGAAAAAATGACCGCACATGCTAGGTTTGTGTCCTGCTGATAAAGTAAGTTAGCACCACAGAGCAAACTCAGTGTTTTATCACCACCGTATCTCCCCACTCTTTTCCCTTTTAAATTATTGAGCTCTTTCTTTCAAGCTCCTCGCCCCTCCCATCACCATCAAAGCCGCTTCACCGCTCCTTCACCCGTGTCTGCCGACCCCCCCACCCGACGTCGCCTCGTCCTGACGTTGACGGAATCGCTCGCACGTCCCTTCACTCTTTTCTCGCCGGCTCCTTCTCCATCTTTTTTCTAAGCTCCCTACTCCGCTAACCCCCTTTTTTTTCCTCCTTTAATCTCCCCGGCTTGCCTGCAACACCCTCAATCTTTTTGTTGTTGTTTGGGCTCCAGCCCTTCCTTCTTGGCTTCTGCTCATTCCTCGCCAGCGCTTCTCCGCAATGTCACGGCCCACAGATGGATGTCATTGAGTCGATGATGGGGGAAATGAGTCAAGGCAAGTGGCGGCCGGGAGGTAAGGCCGCCTTCGCTATTGTGCGCCGCTACTCGGATACTTAGTTCGCACTTTTGGTACACTTTGCTTTACGTTCACACTTTAACTTGAAATAAAAAGGGAAGAACATAAACATGCAGCATTTTATTCCATTTAATTTAAATGCAGTATTTTCTTTTCAAGGTCTTCCAAAAAAACAATATTGTCAGCTGATGGATGGCATGACCCCAGGGTGCAGAGACAGAAGGCGTGTAGGTAAAAGTATGAAATTCTTTACTTAGAGTGCAATAAAACAGTAGAAATAGAAAAGAGGTGTGATGGCAGGAAAATAAACGCATTTAAAGTTAAAGTTAAAGTACCAATGGTTCTTGATCACCCCCTGGGAGGTGAGGGGAGCAGTGAGCAGCAGCAGTGGCCACGCTCGGGAATCATTTTTTGGTGATTTAACCCCCAATTCCAACCCTTGATGCTGAGTGCCAAGCAGGGAGGTAATGGCTCCCATTTTTATAGTCTTTGGTATGACTCGGCCGGGGTTTGAACTCACAACCTACCCATATCAGGGCAGACACTCTAACCACTAGACCACTGAGTAGGTGACCTAGTAGATCAGTAAGCCAATCAATGAGCTTGTGGGCAATATAAAGGGCCTGAGCATCCGTTTTCCACCTGGCGCTGGTGTTTGACTTGTCTCCATTCAATAGGGTTAAGAACTTTACACTACTGTTATATTACAAATGGCACTAAAAAATTTACTACTAAAACATTTTGATAGATTTTTGACTGCCGTGTGTATTGTTTTATATTTTCAATGGAATATTTAAAATGTTGGTGTTGTTTCCTAACACTTATCTCTTATATTTGACTCCCATCTACTGGTCACACTTATAAATACACCCTGTACCAAATAAAATAGTGTAGCGTGAATTGATTAACGTGGACCCCGACTTAAACAAGTTGAAAAACTTATCGGGGTGTTACCATTTAGTGGTCAATTGTACGGAATATGTACTGTACTGCGCAATCTAGTAACAAAAGTTTCAATCAATCAATCAAAAGCGTCCCGGAAAAGTTGGTACTGCCGGGAATTCCGGGTATTTGTTCTGTTGTGTTTATGTTGTGTTGCGCTGCAAATATTCTCCCGAAATGTGTTTGTCATTGTTGTTTAGTGTGGTTTCACAATATGGCACATGTTTATGACAGTGTTAGTGTTGTTTATACGACCACCCTTAGTGTGACCTGTATGGCTGTTGAATAAGAATGCCCTTCATTCGTTTGTACGTGGGGCTGTCAAAATCAGTTATATAATTATATAATTGGCTATGATCATGCAGAGTAACGGCTTTTTTGACATCATCAACTAATGACAAAGTTCACCACTTCCAACACGCTAAAAGCATCAAGGTGGGTTAGTAGGTCCGGGAAATATGGTAAACAAAACACAGGCAAAAAGCGATAATTAGTAAACAAGTAGGTATGTGTGGACTTCCGGAGTAAAGCGATACTCTGTAAATAAGTACGTATGTGTGGACTTCCAGAGGAAAGCGATGATTGGTAAATAAGCACGTATGTGTGGACTTCCGGAGGAAAGCGATAATCGGTAAATAAGTACGTATGTGTGGACTTCCGGAGGAAAGAGATAATCTGTAAATAAGTACGTATGTGTGGACTTCCGGAGGAAAGAGATAATCGGTAAATAAGTACGTATGTGTGGACTTCTGGAGGAAAGAGATAATCGGTAAATAAGTACGTATGTGTGGACTTCTGGAGGAAAGCGATAATCGGTGTATAAGTACGTATGTGTGGAATTCCGGAATTTTGCGTCTTTTCTGATTTCAATGCGTAAAAAGACACAAAAAGTGCGTTAACGCCAACACTGTTCTTACTTATATCTGTCAGTAAACTGGCCATGAAAGCACTAAAACATACCGGTGTAGTGAGTTTACATTATTCACCCAAGGAACTTTAGTTATTAGAGGGTTTCCGGTCGGACGGTTTTTCACGGGACACATTTTTGGTGTTGTTGTTTCCGTATGAGGAGATGCTGCTCCGTTATTGATTGAAGTAAAGTCTGAATGTCATTCAAACAGTTAGCGCCATCTTTTGATACTTCTTCCCTCCTCCCCCGTCCTTGCACGCTACACCGCTACAACAAAGATGATGGTGTCAAAGTGGAGGCACGTATATAAGAGCGCCCACAAAACGGCGCATCCTGAAGAGACTGTCAGAAAGTGGCTTGAAGATGATGAGTAAAACATCATCTATGCAACATTTTGCGCAAAGAACCACCATCACATGTTCTGTAGACCACCAGGAAGTCTTTTACATTTAGAAAATAATCACAACAACATGACTCCAGTGCGCCTTATGTTCCGGAAAAATACGGTATCGTTTTTTTCCCCCATTTGAGTAGCGACCCACCAGTGTGATGCCGCCTGTATAGCACCGTGGTAATGTCTCATGTAAAAATGCCATCCACGCTCGCCACTTGCAACGCGAGGCCATTCAGACGGGCGCTCTAATGGCGTCCCATTACGATCCCCCAAAGGAGCGCTCTTTGTGCCGACACGTGCATTGTGCGGCCGTGTTATTATGTCACCTGGAACAAAGTGTATTGCCTGCGAGATAGGATGTGAACATTTGTAGCTCCGTCTTCTTTCTCGGCGAATGGTCAAATCATGGCGGAGAAGGAATAACAATGACACCTTTTATTCTCCCGCGCTCTTTTCCATCACTGGGAGCAATGAAGCAAATGTGGAGGTAATAGTGGCATCCCCCCCCCCAAAACCTCATCAAGGACACATTTTGCTTAAGCGCAATTACAACACGGGGATAATCGATATGAGCTCTCTATTAAATACGAGGAATCTGCACGTGTCATCTCCCTTTATCGCGCACGCCGCCGTTGTGGGATCGATCCAATCAGCGGTGAAGCACAGAAGGGAAACTTTTAAAGTGCACTGCAAAAAGTCGGTGTTCAAAAACAAGAAAAAAATATACAAAAATGAGGGGTATTTTATTTGAACTAAGCAAAATTATCTGCCAATAGAACAAGAAATTTTGGCTTGTCAAGACTTTCCTAAACAAGTAAAATTAGCTAACCTCAATGAACCCAAAAATACCTTAAAATAAGTATATTCTCACTAATAACAAGTGCACTTTTCTTAAAAGAAAAAAATTGTTTTATTTATTTATTTAATTTAATTTAATTATGTATTTATTTATTTATTTAATTTAGGCAAGGCAAGGCAAGGCAACTTTATTTGTATAGCGCTTTTCATACACAAGGCAGACTCAAAGTGCTTCACAGACAACAAAGTGAAATGAAAGAAAATAAAAGCAAAATTAAAATGCAGACAATAAAAATAAAAACAGTGCAGACGTTAAAAGTTAAAAGATTAAAAGATTTAGCTGAAAGCTAAGGTGAACATAAAAGTCTTCAGTCTAGTTTTAAAAGTAGTGAGAGTTGGGGAGAGTCTGACATCTTCAGGAAGTTTATTCCAGCTATTTGTTGCATAGTGACTGAATGATGATCTCCCTTGATTTGAGTTTACTCTTGGAACCGCTAACAGATTGGTCTCAGAAGATCTTAGTGATCTAGAGGGCGTATATAGTGGGAGCATATCAGTGATATACTTGGGCCCTAGACCATGTAGTGATTTATATGTGAGCAGGAGGATTTTGAAATCTATTCTCTGATGTACAGGGAGCCAATGTAAGGATTTAAGAATTGGTGTAATGTGCTCACATTTTTTGGTCTTTGTTAGAACTCTAGCAGCAGCGTTCTGAACAAGCTGTAGCTGCCTGACAGTTTTTTTGGGAAGACCTGCAAGGAGACCATTACAATAGTCTAGCCTACTGGTAATAAAGGCATGTACAAGTTTTTCTAAGTCTTGAGCTGACATGAGCCCTCTAAGTCTTTTTACATTTTTGAGGTGATAGTAGGCCGATTTTGTTACTGATTTGATGTGACTGTCGAAATGTAAATCAGAATCTAAAATAACCCCAAGATTTCTGGCTTTATTTGAGGTTTTCAGGGACAGTGATTGAAGGTGTTGGATGACTTTAAACCTTTCTTTTTTAGCACCAAAAACAATTATCTCAGTTTTATCTTCATTTAGTTGTAGGAAATTTTGGCACATCCAGTGTTTGACTTGCTCAATGCACTGGCACAGAAGATCTATGGGGCGATAGTCATTTGGTGATAGCGCTACATAGATTTGGGTGTCATCGGCATAGCAATGATGGTCAATGTTATTATTTTGCATGATTTGTCCTAGTGGGAGCATATAGATGTTAAATAAAGTCGGCCCCAAGATTGAACCTTGGGGGACTCCACACGTTACGTTGGTTGGTTCTGATACAAAGTCACCAATGGAAACAAAATAGTTCCTATCTTGTAGATATGACTTGAACCAGCTTAAAACTGTGCCTGAGATCCCCACCCAGTTTTCCAACCTGTCCAAAAGTATTGAGTGGTCGACAGTGTCAAATGCAGCACTGAGGTCCAAAAGCATTAATACTGAAGTTTTGCCAGAGTCTGTGTTTAGACGGATGTCATTTATAACTTTAAGAAGGGCCGTCTCTGTGCTATGAAGAGGTCGAAATCCTGACTGGAAGTTGTTGTGGCAGCCAGTAGAAGCCAAGAAGTGATTTAGTTGTTGGAGGACAACTTTCTCAATTATTTTACTTATGAATGGTAGATTTGAAATTGGTCTGTAGTTGTTGATAACAGAGGCATCTAGGCTCTGCTTTTTTAGAAGAGGTTTAATGACTGCAGTTTTGAAAGCCTTCGGGAAATTGCCCGATTTAATAGAATTATTAACTATTTGCAAGATGTCTGTTGATAGGCAGTCAAAAACATTCTTAAAGAAGTTGGTAGGTAAAACATCAAGGCAGCAGGTGGATGACTTTAGAGCTGTCACCGTTTCCACTAGAGTTTTAGAGTCTATGGCATTAAAGCTTGCCATCATTGCTGTGTTACTTTTGCCTAAATGGGGTGGTGATCCAACTTTTTTACTTGAGATATTGATGGTGCGTCTGATGCCTTCAATTTTATCAGTATAAAAGAATGCAAAGTCATTGCATTTCTGCGTGGAATGGAGTTCGGCTGGTATTTGTGTTGGGGGTTTAGTCAGTCTGTCAACGATTGTGAATAGGGTTTTGGCCTTATTTGTGTTGCTGTTTATGATATTGGAGAAGAATGTTTCTCTAGCACTTTTTAAGACTAAATTGTAGGCCTGGAGGCTCTCTTTATAGATGTCATGGTGAATATGAAGTTTTGTTTAATTTAATCATTTATTTATTTTATTTAATAATTTAATCATTTAAGTTTGTTTTTTATTTATTTATTTGAACTAAGCAAAATTATCTGCCAATAGAACAAGAAAATTTGGCTTGTCAAGACTTTCCAAAACAAGTAAAATGAGCTAACCTCAATGAACCCAAAAATACCTTTAAATAAGTATATTCTCACTAATAACAAGTGCACTTTTCTTAAAAGAAAAAATGGTTTTATTTATTTATTTAATTTAATTTAATTATTTATTTATTTAATTTAATCATTTATTTATTTAATTTAATCATTTAATAATTTAAGATTTTATTTATTTATTTATTTATTTGAACTAAGCAAAATTATCTGCCAATAAAACAAGAAATGTCGGCTTGTCAAGACTTTCCAAAACAAATAAAATTAGCTAACCTCAATGAACCCAAAAATACCTTAAAATAAGTATATTCTAACCAATAACAAGTGCACTTTTCTTAAAAGAAAAAATTGTTTTATTTATTTATTTAATTTAATTTAATTATTTATTTATTTAATTTAATCATTTATTTATTTAATTTAATAATTTAATAATTTAAGATTTTATTTATTTATTTATTTATTTGAACTAAGCAAAATTATCTGCCAATAGAACAAGAAAATTTGGCTTGTCAAGACTTTCCAAAACAAGTAAAATTAGCTAACCTCAATGAACCCAAAAATACCTTAAAATAAGTATATTTTCACTAATAACAAGTGCACTTTTCTTAAAAGAAAAAATGGTTTTATTTATTTATTTAATTTAATTTAATTATTTATTTATTTAATTTAATCATTTATTTATTTAATTTAATCATTTAATAATTTAAGATTTTATTTATTTATTTATTTATTTATTTGAACTAAGCAAAATTATCCGCCAATAAAACAAGAAATGTCGGCTTGTCAAGACTTTCCAAAACAAGTAAAATTAGCTAACCTCAATGAACCCAAAAATACCTTAAAATAAGTATATTCTCACTAATAACAAGTGCACTTTTCTTAAAAGAAAAATTTGTTTTATTTATTTATTTAATTTAATTTAATTATTTATTTATTTAATTTAATAATGTATTTATTTAATTTAATCATTTATTTATTTAATTTAATAATTTAATAATTTAAGATTTTATTTATTTATTTATTTGAACTAAGCAAAATTATCTGCCAATAAAACAAGAAAATTTGGCTTGTCAAGACTTTCCAAAACAAGTAAAATTAGCTAACCTCAATGAACTCAAAAATACCTTAAAATAAGTATATTCTCACTAATAACAAGTGCACTTTTCTTAAAAGAAAAAATTGTTTTATTTATTTATTTAATTTAATTTAATTATTTATTTATTTAATTTAATTATTTATTTATTTAATTTAATTATTTATTTATTTAATTTAATCATTTATTTATTTTATTTAATAATTTAAGATTTTATTTATTTATTTATTTATTTGAACTAAGCAAAATTATCTGCCAATAAAACAAGAAAATTTGGCTTGTCAAGACTTTCCAAAACAAGTAAAATTAGCTAACCTCAATGAACCCAAAAATACCTTAAAATAAATATATTCTCACTAATAACAAGTGCACTTTTCTTAAAAGAAATTGTTTTATTTTTTATTTATTTAATTTAATTTAATAATTTATTTATTTAATTTAATAATTTATTTATTTAATTTAATAATTTAAGATTTTATTTATTTATTTATTTGAACTAAGCAAAATTATCTGCCAATAGAACAAGAAATTTTGGCTTGTCAAGACTTTCCAAAACAAGTAAAATCAGCTAACCTCAATGAACTCAAAAATACCTTAAAATAAGTATATTCTCACTAATAACAAGTGCACTTTTCTTAACAGAAAAAAATATTGTATTTATTTATTTTATTTTATTTAATAATGTATTTATTTTATTTAATAATTTATTTATTTAATTTAATAATTTATTTATTTAATTTAATAATTTAAGATTTTATTTATTTATTTATTTGAACTAAGCAAAATTATCTGCCAATAAAACAAGAAAATTTGGCTTGTCAAGACTTTCCAAAACAAGTAAAATTAGCTAACCTCAATGAACCCAAAAATACCTTAAAATAAGTATATTCTCACTGATTACAAGTGCACTTTTCTTGGTAGAAAAAAATATTTTATTTATTTATTTAATTTAATTTAATAATTTATTTATTTTATTTAATAAATTATTTATTTAGCTTAATAATTAATTTATTTAATTTAATAATTTAAGATTTTATTTATTTATTTATTTGAACTAAGCAAAATTATCTGCCAATAGAACAAGAAATGTTGGCTTGTCAAGACTTTCCAAAACAAGTAAAATTAGCTAACCTCAATGAACCCAAAAATACCTTAAAATAAGTATATACTCACTAATAACAAGTGCACTTTTCTTAACAGGAAAAAAAAAATAGATCTTTTTTCTCAATATGTTGAAAATTATTCTTAAATTACCGTATTTTTCGGACTATAAGTTGCAGTTTTTTTCATAGTTTGGCCGGTGCGACTTATATATGTTTTTTTCCTTCTTTATTATGCATTTTAGCACCGGTTGAAAATGCACAATAAAGAAGGAAAAAAACATATATAAGTCGCTCCGGAGTATAAGGCGCACCGGTCGAAAATGCATAGTACAGAAGGAAAAAAAACATACATAAGTCGCACTGGAGTATAAGTCGCACCGGTCGAAAATGCATAATAAAGAAGGAAAAAAACATATATAAGTCGCACTGGAGTTTAAGTCGCACTGGAGTATAAGTCGCACCGGTCGAAAATGCATAATAAAGAAGGAAAAAAACATATAAGTCGCTCCGGAGTATAAGTCGCTTCGGTCGAAAAAAACATATATGTATATATGTTTTTTTCCTTCTTTACTATGCATTTTTGACCGGTGCGACTTATACTCCAGTGCGACTTATACTCCGGAGCGACTTATATATGTTTTTTTCCTTCTTTATTATGCATTTTCGACCGGTGCAACTTATACTCCGGAGCGACTTATATATGTTTTTTTCCTTCTTTATTGTGCATTTTCGACCGGTGCGACTTATACTCCGGAGCGACTTATATATGTTTTTTCCCTTCTTTATTATGCATTTTTGACCGGTGCGACTTATACTCCGGTGCGACTTATATATGTTTTTTTCCTTCTTTATTGTGCATTTTCGGCCGGTGCGACTTATACTCCGGAGCGACTTATATATATATATGTTTTTTTCCTTCTTTATTATGCATTTTCGACCGGTGCGACTTATACTCCAGAGCGATTTATATATGTTTTTTTCCTTCTTTATTGTGTATTTTCGACCGGTGCGACTTATACTCCGGAGCGACTTATATATGTTTTTTTCCTTCTTTATTATGCATTTTCGACCGGTGCGACTTATACTCCGGAGCGACTTATATATGTTTTTTTCCTTCTTTATTATGCATTTTTGACCGGTGCGACTTATACTCCGGTGCGACTTATATATGTTTTTTTCCTTCTTTATTGTGCATTTTCGACCGGTGCGACTTATACTCCGGTGCGACTTATATATGTTTTTTTCCTTCTTTATTATGCATTTTCGACCGGTGCGACTTATACTCCGGAGCGACTTATATATGTTTTTTTCCTTCTTTATTATGCATTTTCGACCGGTGCGACTTATACTCCAGTGCAACTTATATATGTTTTTTTCCTTCTTTATTATGCATTTTCGGCCGGTGCGACTTATACTCCAGAGCGACTTATATATATATATGTTTTTTTCCTTCTTTATTATGCATTTTCGACCGGTGCGACTTATACTCCGGAGCGACTTATATGTTTTTTTCCTTCTTTATTATGCATTTTTGACCGGTGCGACTTATACTCCGGTGCGACTTATATATGTTTTTTTTCCTTCTTTATTGTGCATTTTCGACCGGTGCGACTTATACTCCGGTGCGACTTATATATGTTTTTTTCCTTCTTTATTATGCATTTTCGACCGGTGCGACTTATACTCCAGTGCGACTTATATATGTTTTTTTCCTTCTTTATTATGCATTTTCGACCGGTGCGCCTTATACTCCGGAGCGACTTATACTCCGAAAAATAGGGTAATCTCCTGTAGAACTTTGTAGTGTCTGGCCTAGTTCTGTAGGCTGTCAGTACTTTCAGTCCCTACACTGCAAAAAGTCAGTGTTCGAAAACAAGAACAATAATACAAAAACTTGAGGTATTTTATTTGAACTAAGCAAAATTATCTGCTAATAGAACAAGAAATGTCGGCTTGTCAAGACTTTCCTAAACAAGTAAAATTAGCTAACCTCAATGAACCCAAAAATAGCTTAAAATAAGTATATACTCACTAATAACAAGTGCACTTTTCTTAACAGAAAAAATAGTTTTATTTATTTATTTAATTTAATTTAATAATTTATTTATTTAATTTAATAATTTATTTATTTAATTTAATAATTTATTTATTTAACTTAATAATTTAATAATTTAATAATTTAAGATTTTATTTATTTATTTATTTGAACTAAGCAAAATTATCTGCCAATAGAACAAGAAAATATGGCTTGTCAAGACTTTCCAAAACAAGTAAAATTAGCTAACCTCAATGAACCCAAAAATACCTTAAAATAAGTATATACTCACTAATAACAAGTGCACTTTTCTTAAAAGAATTTTTTTTAAATTATTTATTTAATTTAATTTAATAATTTACTTATTTAATTTAATAATTTATTTATTTAATTTAATAATGTATTTATTTAATTTAATAATTTAATAATTTAATATTGTATTTATTTATTTATTTGAACTAAGCAAAATTATCTGCCAATAGAACAAGAAATTTTGGCTTGTCAAGACTTTCCAAAGCAAGTAAAATTAGCTAACCTCAATGAACCCAAAAATAGCTTAAAATAAGTATATTCTCACTAATAACAAGTGCACTTTTCTTAACAGAAAAAAATATTTAATTTATTTATTTAATTTAATTTAATTATTTATTTTTTTTTTAATAAATTATTTATTTAATTTAATAATTAATTTATTTAATTTAATAATTTAAGATTTTATTTATTTATTTATTTGAACTAAGCAAAATGATCTGCCAATAGAACAAGAAATGTTGGCTTGTCAAGACTTTCCAAAACAAGTAAAATTAGCTAACCTCAATGAACCCAAAAATACCTTAAAATAAGTATATTCTCACTAATAACAAGTGCACTTTTGTTAACAGGAAAAAAAAATAGATCTTTTTTCTCAATATGTTGAAAATTATTCTTAAATTACCGTATTTTTCGGATTATAAGTCGCAGTTTTTTTCATAGTTTGGCCGGTGCGACTTATATATGTTTTTTTCCTTCTTTATTATGCATTTTCGCACCGGTCGAAATTGCACAATAAAGAAGGAAAAAAACATATATAAGTCGCATCGGAGTATAAGTCGCACCGGTCGAAAATGCATAATAAAGAAGGAAAAAAAACATATATAAGTCGCACCGGAGTATAAGTCGCACCGGTCGAAAATGCACAATAAAGAAGGAAAAGAACATATATAAGTCGCATCGGAGTATAAGTCGCACTGGAGTTTAAGTCGCACTGGAGTATAAGTCGCATCGGTCGAAAATGCATAATAAAGAAGGAAAAAAACATATATAAGTCGCTCCGGAGTATAAGTCGCTTCGGTCGAAAAAAAACATATATGTATATATGTTTTTTTCCTTCTTTATTATGCATTTTCGACCGGTGCAACTTACACTCCAGAGCGACTTATATATGTTTTTTTCCTTCTTTACTATGCATTTTTTGCCGGTGCGACTTATACTCCGGAGCGACTTATATATGTTTTTTTCCTTCTTTATTATGCATTTTCGACCGGTGCAACTTATACTCCAGTGCGACTTATATATGTTTTTTTCCTTCTTTATTGTGCATTTTTGACCGGTGCGACTTATACCCCGGAGCGACTTATATATGATTTTTTTTCTTCTTTATTATGCATTTTGGACCGGTACGACTTATACTCCGGAGCGACTTATGTTTTTTTCCTTCTTTATTATGCATTTTCAACCGGTGCGACTTATACTCCGGAGCGACTTATATATGTTTTTTTCCTTCTTTATTATGCATTTTCGGCCGGTGCGACTTATACTCCGGTGCGACTTATATATGTTGTTTTCCTTCTTTATTATGCATTTTCGGCCGGTGCGACTTATACTCCGGAGCGACTTATATATGTTTTTTTTCCTTCTTTATTATGCATTTTCGACCGGTGCGACTTATACTCCGGAGCGACTTATATATGTTTTTTTCCTTCTTTATTATGCATTTTCGACCGGTGCGACTTATACTCCAGAGCGACTTATATATGTTTTTTTCCTTCTTTATTATGCATTTTCGTCCGGTGCGACTTATACTCCAGTGCGACTTATATATGTTTTTTTCCTTCTTTATTATGCATTTTCGACCGGTGCGACTTATACTCCGGAGCGACTTATACTCCGGAGCGACTTATATATGTTTTTTTCCTTCTTTATTATGCATTTTCGTCCGGTGCGACTTATACTCCGGAGCGACTTATATATGTTTTTTTCCTTCTTTATTATGCATTTTCGATTGGTGCGACTTGTACTCCGGTGCGACTTATATATGTTTTTTTCCCTTCTTTATTATGCATTTTCGATCGGTGCGACTTATACTCCGGTGCGACTTATAGTCCAAAAAATAGGGTAATCTCCTGTAGAACTTTGTAGTGTCTGGCCTAGTTCTGTAGGCTGTCAGTGCTTTCAGTCCCTACACTGCAAAAAGTCAGTGTTCGAAAACAAGAACAAAAATACCAAAATTTGAGCTATTTTATTTGAACTAAGCAAAATTATCTGCCAATAGAACAAGAAATGTCGGCTTGTCAAGACTTTCCTAAACAAGTAAAATTAGCTAACCTCATTGAACCCCAAAATAGCTTAAAATAAGTATATACTCACTAATAACAAGTGCACTTTTCTTGGTAGAAAAATAATTAGACCTTTTTGCTCAATATGTTGAAAAATATTCTTAAATGAAGTAAATGCTAGTGCCATTATCTTGACATAATGATATGCATACATCATGATTTTTGTTTTTTCATGCTTGAAATACGAAATGATGACTTTAAAAAAGTAGTTTTCTACTTGTGAGTGTTGATGACACAGCTTTGCAACAGTTGATATTCTAGTTTCAAGCATGTTTTACTCAATATAGCTCATCAAATCTCGGCAACAAGCTGTAATATCTTACTGACATCATTTAGGACCAAAACACTTAAAACAAGTAAAACACTCTAACATAAAATCTGCTTAGTGAGAAGAATTATCTTCTCAGACAGAAAAAAAGCAAATATCACCCTTATTTGAGATATCTCATCTTACTTAGATTTCAGTTTTTGCAGTGTTTTTTTGTCGCACACAAAAACAGTAAACATCTCCCCTAGACTTGAGCAAACAAAGGTGTGGATGCATGGAGGATTTGGACTGCAAATGTGTTGTTGTGAATGTTGTTTGAGCGAGAGACAGATGTTTGCTCAGCCGCAAAGACAATACATTCAGAGGGAAGTGCTTCTGGAGAGCCTCCCACTGCTTTTTTTTAAACAGACTAACACAACACGGCGAGATTGTTCCCTTCCGTTGAATCTACATCGTGTGGGAAAACAGTTAAATTGACAGGAAGTGAAACTATGGAGATGGTCCCCACATTGCAGTCTTCTATGAAGAGTTATCCATGCCCGGGTGTTGTTGATAAATGCATAGGAGAGTTTTAACTTGCACTTACAGATGTAGCGACCGACTGTAGTTACTGACAGTGGTTTTCTGAATTGTTCTTGAGCCCATGTGGTGATATCCTTTACACCCGACCTGGGCAAATTATTGATGAGCATTCCTCAACTTCCTCAGTCTTTTTTGCCACTCGTGCCAGCTTTTTTTTAAACATGTTGCAGGCACCAAATTCCAAATGAGCTAATAATTGCAAAAAATAACAAAGTTTTCCAGTTTTAACATGAAATATCTTGTCTTTGCAGTCTATTCAATAGAATATAAGTTGAAAAGGATTTGCAAATCATTGTATTCTGTCCACTGGTTTTGGGTTTTGTATTATCTGTCACGATGTGGGGGTTTTCGCAACTTACTGCGAGGATTGTTCTCCCGGGATGCAAACGGACTTTTCCGGACAAAGGTAGCAGGTAGGAACATATTTATTCTTGACTCTCAAATAGGCGGAAACAAAAAGGCGCACAAGGCGAAGGCACAACTTAACGCAGGGAACCAAAACTAACACTTAGCATAAACTATGGACAGGGAAAAACAAAAACTCGCTAACTGTGGCATGAATAAACAAAACTTACTTGGCATGGCATGAAGCAAACAATCAAATGAATACAAGCATGAACTATGGCATGAAACAATCGCATGAATACAAGCATGAACTATGGCATGAAACAATCGCATGAATACAAGCATGAACTATGGCACGAAACAATCGCATGAATACAAGCATGAACTATGGCACGAAACAATCGCATGAATACAAGCATGAACTATGGCACGAAACAATCACATGAATACAAGCATGAACTATGGCATGAAACAATCGCATGAATACAAGCATGAACTATGGCACGAAACAATCGCATGAATACAAGCATGGACTATGGCACGAAACAATCGCATGAATACAAGCATGAACTATGGCACGAAACAATCGCATGAATACAAGCATGGACTATGGCACGAAACAATCGCATGAATACAAGCATGAACTATGGCATGAAACAATCGCATGAATACAAGCATGAACTATGGCATGAAAAGAACAATGTCGCCAGACCGACTAACTGGCAACGACAGGCTTAAATAATAGTCTCTCTTGATTAGAGACAGGTGTGACCCGAACGCAAGAGACAGGTGCAAATCATAAGTCGTCATGGAAACTAAAACAAACAAGGGAGCGCAAACAGGAACTAAAAGAGTCCAAAAACTAACAAAAAAATAACAAAAACATGATCCAGACCACAGATCATGACATTATCATCTAAAATTTAGACAAAATAACCCATTATAACTGTTTCTTAACCATAGGGCCAGGGCCCATTGTTGGGCAGTGGTCTGTTTCTCAGCTGTGGTCCTATAGGCCCCAGCTGTACCTCGTTGTAATACACTTTTCCACCACTTGTGGCAGTAATGACGATATCAAACAAACAGAGCTAAAGTCTTAAAGAAGTTTCTTAAGCACAAAAATGATAACTAAAGTGATAAAGCTGCATTTTCATTTGCACTTGAATTTTATTGACAGTTTAAGAAACGGAAACGTAGTTATTATTATTATTTATCATCAATGCATTTGTTTTAGCGCTGCGTAATTGTATTTACATTTATTTATTTTATAAGCTCCTTCCTTCTAAGGCGGGGGTCGGCAACCCGCGGCTCTAGAGCCGCATGCGGCTCTTTAGCGCCGCCCTAGTGGCTCTCTGGAGATTTTTCAAAAATGTATGAAGAATGGAAAAAGATGAGGGGGAAAAAAATCTATTTTTTGTTTTAGTATGGTTTCTGTATGAGGACAAACATGACACAAACCTCCCTAATTGTTATAAATCACACTGTTTATATTAAACATGCTTCACTGATTCCAGTATTTGGCGAGCGCCGTTTTGTCCTACTTATTTTGGCGGTCCTTGAACTCACCGTATAGTTTGTTTACATGTTTAACTTTCTCCGACTTTCTAGGACGTGTTTTATGCCACTTTTTCTGCCTCATTTTGTCCACCACACTTTTAACGTCGTGCGTGAGTGCACAAAGGTGAGTTTTGTTGACGTTATTGACTTGTGTGGAGTGCTAATCAGACATATTTGGTCACTGCATGACTGCAAGCTAATCGATGCTAACATGCTATTTAGGCTAGCGACATGTACATATTGCATCATTATGCCTCATTTGTAGCTATATTTGAGGTCATTTAGTTTCCTTTAAGTCCTCTTAATTCAATTTATATCTCATGACACATGTAATATGGCTTAATTTTTGCGGCTCCAGACAGATTTGTTTTTGTATTTTTGGTCCAATATGGCTCTTTCAACATTTTGGGTTGCCGACCCCTGTTCTAAGGTTTTAGTGTGTGTGTTTAGTGGAATTTTCTAAGATCCGCATTTTGGTTCCAAAAATATAATGTGGGGTCAAAAATCGTCCGGTTATTCCCACAAAGCACATTATTGTGTAAAATATTTTACTAAAGAGTCTCTTCAGTTCAGTTCAGTTTCAGTTTACGTGGAACACGCATCACATATGTCCAATTGTTTCATTACAGCACGTCCGAAAAGGAGTAGGAAGAAGCCGAGCCTATTTAATCCTACCCCTTTTCATACCATTGCAATTTTATCCCATTTCCCTTGTTCTCTGTAACAGAACAGTGAATAAATAAATAATATTCCATAGTAAGTAAACACATTAAATACATAAATCATCTTTATCTCAAGAAGAGTAGTTATTATCATCTAAAATGTAGACAAAATAACCCATTATAACTGTGTTTCTTAACCATAGGGCCAGGGCCTAAACTAGCTGTGGTCCTATAGGCCCCAGCTGTACTTCGTTGTAATACACTTTTCCACCACCTGTGGCAGTAATGACAATATAAAACAAACAAACAGAAGAAGTCTGGAGCTAAGGTCATAACAAAGTTTCTTAAGCGCAAAAATTATGACTAAAGGGGTGAAGCTGTATTTTCATTTGCACTTGAATTGTATGACAGTTTATTTAAGAAACTTAGATATTATTATTATGTATGTTCATTAATTTTTTTATAAGTTCCTTCCTTCTAAGATTTTGGGTGTGTGTGTTTAGTGGAATCTGTAATTTCTGGGGGATGGGGTCAAAAATGGTCAGGTTATTCCCACAAAGCATATTATTGTGTAAAATATTCTTCTACCCCTGAACCGCAGCACACAAAAAGGGTGAGAAGGTGTCAAAGCATGCTCCCCTGCTGCGTTGTCACATGACGTTATTCCACCCCGCGAGTCGGAGTGACCTGAAATTTCTCATACAGCTCAAAGTGCTTTACCAGACAGCCTCTGCGACTCAAAACGCCGTCAAATTTGGCACGCATCTTCGCATCTTTCCACAAATAATGTAACCCTATTGAATGGAGGCAAGTCAAACACCAGCGCCAGGTGGAAAACGGATGCTCGGGCGAAAGCTGGTCCCTTTTATATTGCCCACAAGCTCATTGATTGTCTTACTGATGTACTACGCCACCTACTTAGAGTGTCCGCCCTGAGATCGGTAGGTTGCGAGTTCAGTCATGCCAGAGACTAAAAAAATTGGACCCGTTACCTCCCTGCTTGGCACTCAGCATCAAGGGTTGGAATTGGGGGTTAAATCACCAAAAATTATTCCCGGGCGCGGCCACCGCTGCTGCTCACTGCTCCCCTCACCTCCCAGGGGGTGAACAAGGGTGATGGGTCAAATGCAGAGGACTTGTATCTTTAATTATGAGGGCACACCACTGGTGGGTGCAGCAGGATAACTCGGGCTGTAATAAAATGTAAAAAATGTAAAATGTAAAAAAAAAAAAAAAAAATTTTTTCACTTTGATGGGATGAATTAGTTGTGTTTGTGTTGTATTTTTCACATATGTAAATAATGTAAACAATGTTAAAAAAATAATAATAATAATGTAAAACAAATGTACAAATTTAAACATGTAATAAATGTAAACAATAAAAATATGAGTAAAATGTAAATGTAAAAAAATTTAAAATTTTAAAAATGTAAAAATATGTAAAGAAATGTAAAAAAAATTACACTTTGATGGGATGAATTATTTGTGTTTGTGTTGTATTTTTCACATGTGTAAATAATGTAAATAATATTTTAAAAAATGTTATAATGTAAAAAAAAGTTAAAAAATGTAAAATGTAAAAACAATCAAAATGTTAATGTAAAAAATTAAAAATGTAAAAAGTGTAAAATGTAAAAACATTTTTAAAAATGTATAAAATGTATTTATTATGTACTTTGATGGGATTAATTAGTTGTTTGTGCTGTATTTTTCACATATGTAAATAATGTAAATAATGTAAAAAATGTAAATGTAAAAAATGTAAATGTAAATTTTTTTTTAAAATTTACAAAATTTACAAAAATTACACTTTGATGGGATGAATTAGTTGTGTTTGTGTTTTATTTTTCACATATGTAAATAATGTACATAATGTAAATAACATAAAACATTTAAATAATGTAAAAAAATGTTTTAAAAAATGTAAAAAATTAAAAAAAAATTAAAGCAAATTTAAAAAAAATTAAAACATGTATAAAATGTAAAACATTTAAAAATGTAAAAAATGTAAAAAGTGTACAAAATTTAAAGAATGTAAAAAAAAAGTTTTAAAAAAGTTTTAAAAAAAAAGGAAAAAATTTAAATGTAAAAAATTTAAAATGTAAAAAGTGTAAAATGTAAAAAAAAATTACAAGAAATTATAAAATGTACACTTTGATGGGATTAATTAGTTGTGTTTGTGTTGTACACTTTGAAGTTAAAGTATCCCATGATTGTCACACACACACACTAGGTGTGGCGAAATTATCCTCTGCATTTGACCCATCACCCTTGATCACCCCCTGGGAGGTGAGGGGAGCAGTGAGCAGCAGCGGTGGCCGCGCCCGGGAATCATTTTTGGTGATTGAACCCCCAATTCCAACCCTTGATGCGGAGTGCCAAGCAGGGAGGTAATGGCTCCCATTTTTATAGTCTTTGGTATGACTCGGCCGGGGTTTGAACTCACCACCTACCCACCTCAGGGCGGACACTCTAACCACTAGGCCACTGAGTCGGTTTGATGGGATGAATTAGTTGTGTTTGTGTTGTATTTTTCATGTATTTCCCTTCTTTCTCCATACGCCTTGTAAACATCACATGCATCAAACTTTAGTTTGCCTCGTTAAAAAAGGTTGAACTACTCGAGACTTCATCTTTTAAAAAAATATAATGACATAAATGCAGACATTTAACAGATTGGATTTTAAGGCTTCGTTGTTTTTTTTTCTGGGGGCCTAAATTCTCTTGGAAAATGTGAAGATGTAGTAAAGCGGGATGATGCTGATAATAATAGCCGCCGAGCTAATTAGAAGATGACTTCAATTAAGCATTAAGCAACAAGATAATCTCTGTCATTTCTCCAAACTATAATTTGAGTGCTGATATTCATTTGTGTGAAAAATTGTATTCAGTCTCTCTCACACACACACACACACATCTACATGTGTGTGTGTGCCACTTGCATACACTGCTTAATAGTTGTTATCTGCTGTGATGTGTGAAGGGGTTGCAGCGCCTCCTGCTGGCGGAGAGCAGTCATAACAAGCCTTGAGCAGCATTTTCATATCCAAGAGCAGGCAAAGACATTTTTGAAATACTGACAACAGCATTATTGCTGATAAAGCAACACTATGAAACAGCTGCACACCAGAAATCAACTCATTAAAATCATTTTAAATGCTATGCAAGCTTCTAAAAGTAACATCTGTAATATTATTGCTGACAAAATACAAAACAATGTACAATTATACAAACAAAGTAAATACAAAACAGAGGCTATGTACAATTAGTCTTATCTTGATTTGCACGCTATTCTTGATGTTTTTCAGTCCGGTTTTAAAGCCTTTCATAGCACTGAATCTGCACTTTTAAGGGTTTTTAACGACCTTTTTAATATCCACCGATTCTGGCGATCCTGCCATTTTAATTATTCTAGATTTTTATTAGTATTATTACACACCTTGGATCCCTCAGGCGGTACTGCATCAAAAAGCCACATCAGTGTGTAAAGGATATCACCACATGGGCTCAGGGACACTTCAGAAACCCACTGTCAGTAACTACAGTTGGTCGCTACATCTGTAAGTGCAAGTTAAAACTCTAATATGCAAAGCGAACGCCATTTATCAACAACACCCAGAAACGCCGCCGGCTTCGCTGGGCCCGAGCTCATCTAAGATGGACTGATGCAAAGTGGAAAAGTGTTCTGTCAGCATGTGTGATGGTATGGGGGTGTATTAGTGCCCAAAACATGGGTAACTTACACATCTGTGAAGGCACCATTAATGCTGAAATGTACATACAGGTTTTGGAGCAACATATGTTGCCATCCAAGCAACGTTACCATGGACGCCCCTGCTTATTTCAGCAAGACAATGCCAAGCCACGTGTTACATCAACGTGGCTTCGTAGTAAAAGAGTGTTGGTACTAGACTGGCCTGCCTGTAGTCCAGACATTGACAATGTGTGGCACAATATGAAGGCTAAAATATGAGAAGGGAGACTGTTGAACAACTTAAGCCATACTTGCCAACCCTCCCGTTTTTAGCGGGAGAATCCCGGTATTCAGCGCCTCTCTTGGATAAAAAAGAAAGTACAACAATATAAAAACAGTTACATAGAAACTTGTAATGAATGAAAATTTGTCAAATTAACTGTTAAAGGTTAGTACTATTAGTGGACCAGCAGCACGCACAATCATGTGTGCTTACGGACTGTATCCCTTGCAGACTGTATTGATATATATTGATATATAATGTAGGAACCAGAATATTAATAACAGAAAGAAACAACCCTTTTGTGTGAATGAGTGTAAATGGGGGAGGGAGGTTTTTTTGGGTTGGTGCACTAATTGTAAGTGTATCTTGTGTTTTTTATGTTGATTTAATTTTTAAAAAAAACAACAAAAAAAACGATACCGATAATTTAAAAAACGATACCGATAATTTCCGATATGACATTTTAACGCATATATCGGCTGATAATATCGGCAGGCCGATATTATCGGACATCTCTATTTGAAGCCAAAAACTTTTTGAACATATGGACTTCCTTTGACCGCGACAACTCACAGAGCCGCACGCCAATGCTAAATATATGTAAAGTTATGCTAAATAATTGCTAAATAATGATCCCGGAGATATCAAGTCAAAGAGCTCCAGTCGTCCCGGGAGCCATGAAGACGCTCCCCGCGATTATTCATGCACCTCCAAACTCAATCATCGACATTTATTCCGTACACGAGTACAAATGACGGCAATCAATTTCCAAGTGTGCTTGAAAAACAATATGAAGTACATCAGTCTGTCATTATTAACTTAGTGGCGTTGAACGCGACTAGAGGGGCCCACTTTTAGACAAATGGGCTTCCTGGAGTCCTCCACATTAGGGCGCCACGCGCGGCTGCGTCGGCGAGTGCAAAAGACGGCGCCGTTAGCGCTTTGTTCCGAGAATACGACTCTCACAGTCAAAAGTGCATATGTACATTCATATAAAACATGAATTTGTCGTGTCCTAACCGGGCGTACACATGAATATATGTACATTTGAATGGGAGTGCAATTAAAGCAGCTTTATGAGGCCATCTTTCAAAAACAGCGTGCACGTTATAGATCTTGCAAAGCATACGTTTTATTACATTAATCCGCATACCAGCCGGCGGGGCTCGTTTGTAAACAGAACCTCGTGAAATTTAATATCGGCGCAATAAACTCGGAGTTGCACATTACATGGATGAAGGTCGATAACGATTAGTTACGGACGTTAATGCGACGTCTGCAGAGACTCGGCATTAGGGACCCCCGTGTCGTCACAACGGAATTTTGAACATCGGATCATTTCTTCTTTTTCACTGCTCCGCTCTTTTTCAGAAGGACCAACTGCAAAACTGTCTGCCAAAGATCCTCTATGTGACGGGAGTGCTCTGAAGGAGAGACTGCAAAAACACAAGGCAAAGATCTATAGAAGTACAATTGTCTCACATCAACTTACTGTATATATATATATATATAGAGATGTCCGATAATATCGGCCTGCCGATATTATCGGCCGATATATGCGTTAAAATGTAATATCGGAAATTATCGGTATCGTTTTTTTTGTTATCGGTATCGTTTTTTTTTTGGTTTTTTTTTTGTTTTGTTTTTAAATTAAATCAACATAAAAAACACAAGATACACTTACAATTAGTGCACCAACCCAAAAAACCTCCCTCCCCCATTTACACTCATTCACACAAAAGGGTTGTTTCTTTATTTTATTAATATTCTGGTTCCTACATTATATATCAATATATATCAATACAGTCTGCAAGGTATACAGTCCGTAAGCACACATGATTGTGCGTGCTGCTGGTCCACTAATAGTACTAACCTTTAACAGTTAATTTAACTAATTTTCATTCATTACTAGTTTCTATGTAACTGTTTTTATATTGTTGTACTTTCTTTTTTATTCAAGAAAATGTTTTTAATTTATTTATCTTATTTTACTAATTTTAAAAAAAAGTACCTTATCTTCACCATACCTGGTTGTCCAAATTAGGCATAATAATGTGTTAATTCCACGACTGCATATATCGGTTGATATCGGTATCGGTTGATATCGGTATCGATAATTAAAGAGTTGGAGAATATCGGATATCGGCAAAAAGCCATTATCGGACATCCCTAATATATATCAATATGATATTAATACATATGCATGTATTAATAAATATATACATACAAATACAAATGTGATATACAAATAAATAAATAATTTGCATAAATAAACGCGTATTTGTAAATATATTTTTGAGATTTGAAAATATATACAGATAAAATTTGTAAATATTAAAATGTGACATACAAATAAATCAAGAATTTGTATAAATAAACGCGTATTTGTAAATATATTTTTGAAAATATATGCAAATAAAATGTATAAATATAAAACTGTGACAAAAAATAAATCAAGAATGTGTATAAATAAACGTGTATTTGTAAATATATTTTTGAGATTTCAATATCAATATGCTTGATTTTGTATTTGTATTTTATATTGAATTTGCATATGTGGATCGCTTTTTTTGCTTTTGTGTCGATGAGACATTCCTCCCACAAACCAGATGCACAAATAAATGTGACCTACGCACTCCTCCTGAACAACCAGCAGAGGGCACTGCAGCCAGAGCGGTCTGGGTCACAGAGCATTATATGCATTATATGCAAAATGCCTGGAGTTCTCGGCGCAAAAACAATCCACGTATTTACAGAGAGAAAGCACAACTGGCCTGAGCTTGCTAACGTTAGCGTTGTATTAGCTAATGCTAATTTATCCAGTTAATCTGAAAGACCGTGCTAGCTCCTTATTTTATTGTATCAATGCCGTTTAATGACCTTGTCCCGGTGTAGATACTGGTCTCTTATCAGTGCAATGGAAGTAAAATTGTCTCACATCAACTTATATATATCAATATGATATTAATACATATGCATATATTAATAAATATACAAATACAAATACAAATGTGATATACAAATAAACAATTAATTTGTATATATAAACACGTATTTACTGCATATGTCAGCAGACTAATTAGGAGTCTTTGCTTGTTTATTTACTAATAAAGGACAAGTTGTCTAGTATGTTCACTATTTTATTTAAGGACTATATTGCAATAATAAACATATGTTTCATGGACCCTAAGATTTTTGTGCCGCTACAGTATTGCACGCAACCAAAAATAGCCCACTTTAAACTAGCAGTAATTGGGAGACTACGAGTCCAAATGCAATGCAACCACTTTCTTCCTGCAAAACATAAAACACATTCCATCATGTTGCCTGAAGCCGCCTCCTGGCTCTCAGTGCGTATGGACCAGCGTCACGTTAAAAAAGTTAAGGTCAGCATCTATTTTTTTTTATTTTTTTTTAAAGAAGTTGCTAAATTTGCTGACACGGCGGCTCTTTAATTTGCACGCCAATAAAGGAACGTATAACGTGTTATTGCACCTGATGAGATTTTTCCCAGCGCTGAAAATGCTGCATTGCTTCTAAGCTGGCGTGACAATAACATCAATTTACAGCAAGTAAATAACACGCCTGCTAATGTGTGCTAGTCACCTTTTAGAGTACGTGCAATAATTAGCATGTGATATTTCTCTCTCTCTCTCTCGCTCTCTGACAAAAATACCGTTTGTGTCTCATAGAGCAAAAAGAGCAGTGCTTATCGCATGTACTTATTATAGGAACCATTATATATTATATAAACAACACAACATGAAGTGCAGGCATTTCCATAATATTACAAAAGATTATAAATATTGTTTAAAGGCCTACTGAAAGCCACTACTAGCGACCACGCAGTCTGATAGTTTATATATCAATGATGAAATCTTAACATTGCAACACATGCCAATACGGCCGGGTTAACTTATAAAGTGACATTTTAAATTTCCCGGGAAACTTCCGGTTGAAAACGTCTATGTATGATGACGTATGCGCGTGGCGTCAATGGTTGAAACGGAAGTAAGCTCTGTTTTCATCGCAAAATTCCACAGTATTCTGGACATCTGTGTTGGTGAATCTTTTGCAATTTGTTTAATGAATTGTAGGGGGGATCGGTGTATTAGCGGCTGGCTGCAGCAACACAACCAGGAGGACTTTGACTTGGGTAGCAGACGCGCTAGCCGACGCTAGCCGCCGACCGCATCGATGATCGGGTGAAGTCCTTCGTCGCGCCGTCGATCGCTGGAACGCAGGTGAGCACGGGTGTTGATAAGCAGATGAGGGCTGGCTGGCGTAGGTGGAGCGCTAATGTTTTTATCATAGCTCTGACGAGGTCCCGTAGCTAAGTTAGCTTCAATGGCGTCGTTAGCAACAGCATTGCTAGGCTTCGACAGGCGGCACAGCATTAACCGTGTGGTTACAGGTCCAGTGTTTGGTTCGGTGTCTCCTGATAGTAGTATTGTTGATCTGCTGTCTATCCTTCCAGTCAGGGGCTTATTTCTTTTGGTTCTATCTGCATTTAAGCACGATGCTATTATCACGTTAGCTCCGTAGCTAAAGTGCTTCACCGATGTATTGTCGTGGAGATAAAAGTCACTGTGAATGTCCATTTCGCGTTCTCGACTCTCATTTTCAAGAGGATATAGTATCCCAGGTGGTTTGAAATACAAATCCGTGATCCACAATAGAAAAAGGAGAGAGTGTGGAATCCAATGAGCCAGCTTGTACCTAAGTTACGGTCAGAGCGAAAAAAGATATGTCCTGCACTGCACTCTAGTCCCTCACTCTCACGTTCCTCATCCACGAATCTTTCATCCTGGCTCAAATTAATGGGGTAATCGTCGCTTTCTCGGTCCGAATCGCTCTCGCTGCTGGTGTAAACAATGGGGAAATGTGAGGAGCCTTTCAACCTGTGACGTCACGCTACTTCCGGTACAGGCAAGGCTTTTTTTTATCAGCGACCAAAAGTCGCAAACTTTATCGTCGATGTTCTCTACTAAATCCTTTCAGCAAAAATATGGCAATATCGCGAAATGATCAAGTATGACACATAGAATGGATCTGCTATCCCCGTTTAAATTTTAAAAATTCATTTCAGTAGGCCTTTAAAGTAATTGTGAATAAATGATTGATTGTATTCAAGTAAGTCATTTGTATCATAATGGATACGATGTTTTAAAACACAAGTATCTAACTCATGGCCCGGGGGCCAGATCTGGCCCCCCACATCATTTTAAATGGCCCGCAAACACCTGGAAATGTCAATGAAGTACTTCATATTTTCTAACTAAATAAAATGGATTTTTTTTAATTTTGACAGAAAAAATACATGTACTGCTTGAAATTGCATACCTTTAAAACTTTAATAGTACCCAATATTGCAACAGATATTACAATATATTATCACAATTTCCAAATACGTTTTTTTCTAAATAAAAATACCTAACTTTACAGCAAACTACCCATCAATAAAAATAATAAAAATGACAATACATTTTACGGTGTTTTTAACACTATATTACTGTAATATAGTTACAGTGTATAGTCTAGTGACCACAAATGATTCGCTAGCTGTCCAGAGTCGGGACCCAGGGTGGACCACTCATCTGTACATCAGTTGGGGACGTCTCTGCACTGCTGACCTGTCTCCACTCCTGCTGGTCCCACTATGAACTGGACTCACACTATTATGTTAGATCCACTATGGACTGGACTCTCACACTATTATGTTAGATCCACTATGAACTGGACTCACACTATTATGTTAGATCCACTATGGACTGGACTCTCACACTATTATGTTAGATCCACTATGGACTGAACTCACACTATTATGTTAGATCCACTATGGACTGGACTCTCACACTATTATGTTAGATCCACTATGGACTGGACTCTCCCACTGTTATGTTAGATCCACTATGGACTGGACTCTCACACTATTATGTTAGATCCACTATGGACTGGACTCTCACACTATTATGTTAGATCCACTATGGACTGAACTCACACTATTATGTTAGATCCACTATGGACTGGACTCTCACACTATTAT